>NW_013667329.1:37175-47383 GCF_000517525.1 Limulus polyphemus | reverse complement strand
TACTGACATAAATTCATGAAATAGTAGTTCAGTAAAATTTTGTATGCGAGTCAATGAATGAGATTACATGGCGTTTTAGCCATGTGGAAAGAGTTAACAATGTTATTTATTAAACGTGTTTGCTGCACGTTTTATCATACATTCCATTATATTATTACCATTTAAATCTGTCCTTTCTAAACTTTGGATTAAATACACAAACTTGGTCAATGCTTATGTTGTTTTCTGTAGTTCGAATATTATGAACTAACTTTTTTGAGATATTAATGCTGATTGTGGAATTTAAAGATATTTTTTGGTAATACTGCATTTTTAATATTTATTATAAAACTTTGTTTTCTATCTTATGAATTAGTTGGAAATACTGAAATTTACAATACACTTTTTTCAATTACATTTTATGCACACCATTTTTTGATGCATCTTATCATAAGGAATATTAAGTATAACTTTTAAAAGGAATACTTACAATCTGGGATCAGTGTACTGATTTCCACCTAGGAAACCATAACGGTCTACTGTCATTTCTGATGCAACTGATCCATTGTGAGCTGTAATTACACTACTGGCATCACTGTCACCATCATCAAAAGACTCATCTTGACATGAGCTGGCCATAATTTTTGGCTGACCAATTTTGTGGTTATGAAATTGTAATATTTCTGGCTAGTAAATATACCTCTAACTTCAGCTTCTGTCCTGAAAAAAAAGTAAATATTAGACTGGGAATAAAAAATGCAAGTTAACACTTGTGCTGCAACATGGACAATGTAGGTTCAAAAATGAGAGGTCTATAGTATGATTTTTAACTACATTATGAATCAATTGAAAACTATGCTACAAATCTATAACTGACTGCAAAAAATTTTTTTCAAGAAGTCTTTTTTTCTTTATCTTATTACCTCTTAAATTCATTCCACTATTCAAACATATAATGTATTGAAGACTGTCCAAAGCCCTGACACTTGACTTAGAAAATAAGACTCCATTATCCCAAAAAAAACAAGACTCATAACTTAAATAACTTGAGCCAGGTATTATTCTAGTAGCTTGTCTTTACACTCTAACATGTTGATTTCCACGACATTTTTACTTTTTTTAATGGTCATTTACATATTATATTGTCATATAATTATTTAATTTTGCATACGATACAATCATCATATGTGCAAACACAGTAACTAAAACTCCCTAAAACATACATATAATACTCCCTGAATATCAAAAGGCAGAAGAGATATTTTAGTTATAAGTTTTTACTGGATATTTTGAACACACAGTACAAACCAAAGGTTGTTAGATTTTTCTTAAAGCATTAACCCTTTCACCATGGGCTCAGTGGATTACATCAACCTAGTGACTCCAAAGTGACCATCAGAGTTTCCATACTGTAACTTTTAATATGCCTTGTGTATCTTCATGATATTTTTCATGTTTTAGTAAACAAAAAATTAGAATATTTAATTAAACATATTTCCTTTTCTTTAAGAAAAACTTTATATATTATCTGTTACTTTCTTTACCCTAACTCTAAACACAGTCAGTTGATTTGACCAACTTCATAATCACCATAAGAAATTAAGAAATAAATCAAAATTACCTTTTTTCCTTTGAATGATAACTGGAAATTGTAATTGGAAAACACTATTGTTTATCCTACATAGCTTAAAGCTTGTAACGATATAGATCTGTATATAGTTATTTATTGTCTTATTGCCCTTTGAACTGAATCTAACTAATAATCCCACCATACATGTTGTAAATCACTCAATAAACAATCAACTCATGTTAACATATTGAATTGTGTAACATAGGAGCTTCTTGCAAACATACCTCATGAAGAATTTTTATTTTATTTATTTTTCATTATCTTAACTAGTCTAACCTAACAAGTTTCTAATTTTTACCTTTTAGTTATTTTTGAAATAATAAGTTGAGAATACACAAAAAACAAGAAATATAGTACTTACCTTTGGTCTATTGTTGTTGTTTTGTTACTATGGACTATCAATAAAACTTAGGACTACTTTTTTATACCAATAGTACTACTACACTAAATAAATGTATTTAATTAAATAATGCACCTAACAACACGTGCCACAGAGAAGGATCTGGTGAAAGCAAGATGTAAGATACCCTGAAAAAGAAAGACAAGACAACCCTGTCCTCCATATAATCTAGCAGATGTTGTTCAAACATCCATGGGGGGAGGGGGTAGTGGAAAACCCTCAGAATAAAAACTGCCAGATCATATAAAGAATGTGAGAAAAAAAGCATTAGAAGTCCACATACGGGCCTGTAAAATGTCCCCCCGGTGAGTCAAAGAATAGGACAGTGAAAAATATAAATGTGCTGAGCTGATGAGATGTAACTCTCAGAAGATTCCTTGCCTGTAAAATCCATAATATGCAACCTGGACATTTGTAAAACCACCTCCAAGGAAGTGGGGATAAACCTTTGGAAACCAAAGTATCCCAAAGAATACAGAGATAAGAATGAACACCATGAAAGGAGTTAGAGTGAGCCACATAACACCTCTGGGCCTGACAGGACAAAACAAATGATCAGCATATGATCAATTGTAGAGGTGAGAAATAGGTGGCAAAAGAATTATGGAGAGGGATGTATCCCCTTCCCTGGTGACCAGAAAGGAACCATCAGGGTCCAGAAGGACCTAAAAGGAGAAATAAAGAGTCCTACAAACATGTCAACAACTCCAGCTGATGGTGTCAGCATGTCAGCAACAACAAAATACCCATGAAGGGAGAGATGATACATGGTACATGAGGCTAAAGGTTCAAAAAGGGTGTTGAGACAAGGCATATAGTACTACCTTAATATTTCGATTAAGTAATGGAAAAGGCCATTTGGAAAGAAGGCTGGTTAGCATTGGGGAATCTAAAACTGTAAGATGTTTAGGATAATTAAAATGAGAAGAAAAAGTTATCTGACCAAAACGACAGGAGATGAAGCTTAATCCAAGTTAAAAACAGGTCAAAATAAGAAATGGTGAACACGTTTCGTAAAGTGGGTACAAACTCCTTGTGAGGCACACCCCAACCAACTGTAGATGTTAAACCCCAATGAGCTGGAAAGAGTCCTGGTGTAGAAGGTTGGGTTGAGGATGCCTCGGTAAAGATAAACAAAGGATGATGTAGAGGTGGACTCGCAAGAAGAAACTGTAGAAGAGGAAATCATGGCTAGACCAGTTAATCTAGGCTAGCAACATCTTGCAAGGAGAGGATCGAAATATCGCCAGAACTCTTGAGTAACAGAGGAAGTGAGGGAAAGTCATAGATGTGCAATCCCATCCAAGCGGGACCAATTGCATCTATCACCCAAGCCTGAAGATGAGGTAGAGAAGACCCCAAAGTTTGTAGTTGAGTAGCAATAAGTGGCCAAAAGCTAATAAAAGAGGCCCAAAATGTGAACAAAACTATCAAAAAATTGCACAACGGAGAATCCATTCGTTCAGGAGAAAGAGGACTGAGACTGACAATCTGCTATGAAGTCCATCACCCCCAGGAAAATGGCAAGCCAGGAGGCTGACATGATTGGAATAGGCCCCATAGAGAAAGAACAAAATTTAAGAGACCACTGGAATTGCTAAAACATCTCATGAGGATATTCCCCTGCAAAAGATCTAGACCTTTCACTCTTGCCTGTTGGACAGCAAGTAGTCCTAAATTATTGATGTAGAATGAAGTTTCATCCTCCATTCATATATCCTATAATTCCTGACCTTGAAGATACACACCATATCCCCAAGTATCTGTGAAGAGAAACTATGGATAGAGGGGCATTATATATTTATACATCCACACCCACATAGATATACATACATACATATACACATACACACACGCTAATGGTAGAGGTGATCCAAACTAACCTGAAAAGAGACTGAAAATCCAGTGTATCGAAGTTCCAGATCCATTTGTTGCAACAGGACCACTTAAGGGACAGCATGTGTCCTCCCAAACAATGTAAGAGATTTGAGGGAAGCCCACAACCTCAAAGATAGAACCTTCCCTGTAAGTAAGAGCCTGACTGCCCATTCCATAGCCTGGTGCTGGATGGGAGGTGGCTGAGCTGGGCATAAAACATGGTGAAATCATTTACAATCCAGCTGAAAACATATGGTGCTGATGCTAGATGAAACACTAGATCCCTGAACTGCAGAACCTGATCTCTGTATACAAAACATAGCAGAAAAGTAAGCCACATGTAATACCCAGAGGCTACAGCAAATAGACAAAGTCCCATCATCAAGGTATTTCTACAGAAGGAACAGAAGCAGACAATCTGATCAAGGTAAAAATCAAGTAGACACCCCATTTATCTGCACATTTATAGGTTGCCAACAATTTGCAGGGGAAGAAACATAACAAAGGAAGAGTGAGGAGCAAACAAATACAAAAAAAGTGATTGGTTCAAGTGATCACATGAACCAACATGGAACCCCATATATCCAAAATTAAATAATTTTAATCTGTGGAAATGAAAAAATACGTCCACCTGGAAGTGGAAAGCCAAAGCATGCAAAGAAACAAAGGAGGTTACAAGGTATATCTATCCCTTCATGTAATAAAGCAATAAATCTCTTAGTATGAACCAGGATTATCAGGTGAAGAAGGAAAACTAAATAGTACCCTCCCCAACCATTCCACCATCAAGGGAGAAATAGACTTAATGGTCACAGGAAATAGCCCCAAATACTCATAACTCAACTTACTAATTGAAGAAAAGGAGTAGGAGATGGTTAATCCAAATTGGATTTGTGAAAAGCCAACTTAATAAAGAAAAGCATCAGAAAAACCGAATCCAAATTCTCCCTATAATAACCAGGATCAACAAAAAAGGCAACTTCAGAAGCCCCAGGAGAAAAACACCCCTGGCCAATTTTTATGTTTCCATACGACCCAAAACATGGACAGCCTCAACTGACAGTGACCCCTCCCCTGACTGTAGAGAGAAGCTAGATAACAAAGGAGGAATAGGGGAGGTCAGATGAACCGCCAGGCTGACTACGGTAATACGGGAATTCATACCCGCAAACATCCAAGTTTTTATTTTAAGGAAACTGTAATTATATGAAAATCCACAAGTCAACACGAAAATTGCAATCCATAATGGAACGACCATAGAACTTCATCAGACAAGACTGTGACCAATGCTTTCTCATGAAAAAGTGCTTACGTTATCTGAGTGAGGTGATTGTATACAGTGTCAGGATAGAGGGTGCATTGACGCAGGTGGAGGAATTTGCAAATTAGATATTGCCATGGGATTTAAGTGAGATATAAAAAACTGGAGCATGTGAGACCAATGTTTAGATAGGCAAAGCCAATGGCAAGGAATAGTTAAAATATCAGCAGAGGGCAAGTATGTTTTGGAAGGACTTCTCCAAGTTGATTAACCAACCCACATAAGAAGATTCCTCCAGGAGCAATTGGGTATTGGGGAGTCTGGTCCCCACAGAACTTGACCCTACTGTGTAGTCATCTACACCCCTATTGACAGTCTTTACAGGCACAGAAAAAAATGAGGATAAGGATGAGAATGTTGAGATGCAGGTAAAGGACAAGGCATGGAAGTGGGAGGGCAGAAAACAGGAAGAGGATCAAGAGTCATGGAGAAGGAGGTTGCTAAAATATTTAGCAAGGGACAATATGGAAGTATGCAACCTGACCATGTTAATATGAGACTCCAAAGAATAAGGATGTCTCCGAGAAAATGGTGTCACACAAAAATGGAGTCTCCGTGAAATCACCGAGGGAAGACAGGTAGAGGCAAACCCCAACAAGTAGCACATCTCTCCCTAGAAGAGAGCCTCATCAAAGTCGATACCAGAAGATTTCTGAGGTCCTCCAAAAAATAACTGGTAGAGAAATGAAAGGCTATAGATAAATGGGTCAGAAACTATGGGGGGAGAGGTCAAGGCATACGAACCCACGAATTAAATGTCTCAGGAGAGGGGGAAAACAAGGAAAAAAAGGCCTGGTAAAAAACAGGATAAACAAACAAAATGTGACAAACCTGCATAATGGATGTGAGAAAAGGAGTAGAGGGTTAAACCTCCTCTAAAGGTGCAGGACATGGTTGTATGGCCAAAGGAACCTAACTCCAGAAGAACCAAGGTTTGCTCCTCCTTGGCATATAGCGTGTGTGTGTGTGTGTGTGTGTGTGTGTGTCCCCAGTAACTTCAGGAACTGTGCAATAATTAGTGTAAAAATGGTAATTAAAGTTAGTAATAGAATCATACAGAAGCGGGATGCAACATCAACCTCTAGGATCCACTACATGGAAGTGGAGCACATGATTGGAGGCTCACTCATTACCTACACCAGCAGAACACCATCACCCTACTCTCTATTGAATGGGAGTGATTACATTCAGGAGGTCACCTCCATGGTCCACCTCCAATGTGGCTCGGAACTGGAAAATAGCAAGGACTCCCACACTCCACTCAAAGGAAAAGAGGGGATAAAATGCACTGGAGAGTAATCCCAACATTGGAGACAGTGCAACAGGTGACCAGAAAACCCCATATTGAAAAGCAGACTGCCTGAGTTAATCAATCTAAGGGATGGCAGGGATGGGCCGCTATCCCCTTCTGCTCTACACATGTAAGTCCATGGGTTAGTACAGTCTGGAATGGGCATATTAATGAAGCAAATATATCACGAGGAAAACCTACTAGCAATCTTGCAGAGCACCCAATTTCAACAGTGTGTGTTACTGGCCATGGGTATACATCTTGGCAATACAGTGAATATGTGAGATATAGGAAGGATACCTGGCCAGGCAATGCTCGTAACTGAGTGAGATTTGAATCCTAAATTGGATATGCCCCTCAAGAGAAAAATGTTTATAGAAAAAATAACTTACCCAGTCACAGCTGCAAAGTTTAAAGGATGGCAACAGGCAGAAGGTGAAACAGCTACCCAATGAAGATAGTGGGAGATGAACATATAAGATGTAGGCCACATGCCTGACTGAAAAGTTTCCTGTAATGAATGATGGAGGTGAGACTCCAGGAAAAAGGGGAAGGTTCTTGAATGTATTCAAAGACACCTGGAACAGAATTCAGGAAAAAAGAGAAGGAAGGAACAGACAAGTCAAAGCAGTTGATGATCTCAAATCGTAAGGGTAGAAGGAGAAAGGTCAAGTACAGATGAACAGTGCCAGGGAATGAAAAGGTGAAAATGGGAACCACTAAAGGAGGCCAAGCAGGAAAAAAAACAATGAAGAGCACATACTGGACATAAAAGTCTAATTTGAAGCAGATGGGAATAGAGTTGGGAAATGGATGGAAAAGAAAATGGTGAGAAGGAAAAATGACCCTCACAAGCTGCCAAAGTTTTAAGTAGGAAAGATCAATCCAGAAGAACCACATGATGAGGAGGTCAACTTATCTGGAAGGAACATAAATGGAACTGGGTGATCGAGTATTGACTGAGACAGCTGCCAAAGAAGAGGTAACTTGATGTTTGAGTAAAATGAGAAAAGCAACCAGATGAATACCCCACTGATTGCATAGCCACCTGTAAACCTGAGGGTCAAAAATCCATTCCATGGGATAAACCGGGTCAGAACATGAAATGTGAGGAAATTTGTCCACAGTGTGGGGGATCAATAAAGGAAGCCCATTATTTGACCACAAAGGGAACAGGAACGGTTACCCCCATAGTGATTGAAATAGGCCACAATGGTAGAATTGTCAGAATGGAGTATGACTGTCATACCACAGTAAGCTCCAAGACTTTGAAATGGTAAGATATTTATGATCTGATACCATTGCCCAGAAGCCTCTTGCTGATAGACCCACACTTCCCTTACATAGAAACATCTGAGATTCAATGCAAATCTGTATGAGGTGAAGGAAGTGGTATTCCCTTCATTGTGCTGTTCTTGTTCAATCACCAATGCAGATAGTCTGTAAGGGAAGAAATAAGGGTACCTTGAGAGTCTAAGGAATCTTGAGCAAGATTCCATTGGCCATGCAGAGTCCACTAATGAGAAGGCATAAGTGCCCAACCCAAAGGAATAAAGGCTTCCATAGAAGCCCAAGTCATCAAAAGCAATAACATTTCTTGTGCAGAAACCAAGGAAGCAGTAAATGTATGGAGAACTGAAAGCATTATTGAACAGAGAAGTGCAGAAGGTTGGGCCTGAATGAGGTGGATGTTGAAAAATACACCCAAATAGGTAAGATAGTGGGTAGGCAAAAGGAAACTTCACCAACTTTAGAATCCAGCAAATACAATCTACTAATGTCAGCAGACCACCCAATAAAATACATATGATACTGTAGCAAGACTGAAAGACCAGGCACAACACTGATACACAACCTCATAGTGGACAAACCAAAGATAGCATCTGGACTGATGAGAAATACGAGCATGGACACATGCATTCAAGAATCTACCTTGATCATCCATAGTTCTGGAGAAAAAAACATGGAGTGTGAGAAAGGACTCAATGGGAAATCAGGGAAGATCCATAAATTGGTTGAGACACGACAGATGGATAGCAGGACATAAACCTGGAGAAGGTTCACTGACAGACTTGATAGTTCTCTGTGATAGACGGGTCAGCATAACCTTGTATAGACACAGATAGGTAGCTGGATCCTGAGTTAATGGGTAAGGAATCTGTACAGGAGAAAAAGTTGGAGGTGAAAGAAAAAGGATGAAAACCCTTCTGACAGAACTTAGATCATCCAAAAATTGGTAGTGAATAACCACCAGATGGAAACTACCTGATAGTCACTGGAACTGCTGGCGATGATGAACTCAACATTGAGACACACAGCAAACCTCTAGTGATACGAACTGGTAAAGGATGGGAGGTTGCAGAACAAGAAACAGTTATGGGAAAGGTCATGGTATCAGAGTGAGACAAACGAGTAACCAAAGATTAAAGGGTCAAATGTGGTCTCACATAGTCCACATGTGATTCCAAAGATACTGGAAAAGCTCCAAAAACAAACCAATGAAGAAAAGGAGCCATTCAGAAGTCACAAAAATAAGGGGAAGTTAGATGAATCTGTGAAAAGACAGCTACCTTCTTAAGAAGATCTCAACAGCAAAAAAAACACATGTGAAGGGATAGAGCCAAAGATGACAACAGCACTAAGGAGGAGTAAGCAGGGAAAGTTTATCCCCCTAAAACCCCTCAGGGGATCAGTGGAATGCCTTAAAAATTAAGTGTTTGCTGGACAAGTATTGTAGGAGAGCTGTAAATGTAAAATGAAAAGGAGAAAATGGACATGGGAGAAGTAGATAGGATTATCCAGGACAGCCCTCAGATTGGTAAAAGTGACTCCAACTGCTAGGAGTCGAGAAAGGGTCGATCAGCTTGCTGATAAGCCAAAGCATAATGATCAGAATGTCAGGGGAAAGAGGGAAAACAAGAGAATTTTATCGAAACGCGTCGGCCAATTCACCACTATCTACAACTTTTGCCCGTTGTTCAAACAACGTTAAAACGGCTTATCGACTTCTTGAGAAGATTTCCAAGAAGAAAGTAAACCTACAGACATTGGTCTTATTCAACAAAAAATATGTACATAAAAAACATTTTAATTTTGTTTCATAAATGTATATTTATTTCAAGTTTATGTTTATGTTTCATGGCAGCCATATTTTTGTTTACTGTGCTGAATAAATCGTCAGGTTAGCAGCATGAACTTTGTACATTTGCTGCAAACTATCATGCCTGTTGGTAGTCGCTCTCATTCAGTCCAGCGCAGGTGCATTTCAACATTACTGTAGATATGATAGTAAAAAAGCTTTTCGGTACTTGAATATCATTTCTTTGAACTTTCAAACAAGTTTATTTCAACATATGTCCATGTATGTTGTTTCACAATAGAGACAAAACTAATTGCCACTACTAGTAAATGTATGTAACAGTTTACAGTACAGGTGGTTTCAATAACACCACCTGACCCTATTTACTTGATACATCCTGTTAGAACAGATTACCAAATGATACAGACACCATAAATTACAAAGAAAATTACATTACAGCACTTAAAAGATCAGTCCTGGTCACATGCCTCTCATTATAGGCAAGATTTATGTTGGAAATCGAAACTTAAGCTCTTCAATATATTGAGAATGTCACAGCTTTTCCTGTATTTAGTCTGTTTCACAACCAACATATGGGTTTTATTGTTGTCACTTGTACACCGAGTTTTA
>NW_013667329.1:31226-36443 GCF_000517525.1 Limulus polyphemus | reverse complement strand
ACAACCTATTCATAAGATGGTAATTACTAAAATAAGCACCACCCACATTCATATTGTAAAATCCAGAGAACAACGTTTTGTCACGTGCTTTCCTTATCATCCTCTGATTTGTCAAACATGATATACAGCGATTGGAATAACATGGTACGGAAATTGACACCTTTGACTAGGATTGGCTAAAAGTTTTACAACTGAGGTTTGACATGCCCAGATGCTGCTTTATAAATAAAACAGACTAGAAAAAGGTTTAGATATGAACCATAAATGGCAGAACCAGTGCTGAAGTGGAAAGAAAAATAGTAAAAAAATTGTCTTCTTAGAGGGCGTTTATTTACTGTCTCAAACATATTTTAGGATTTTATTCATTAAATTCCTCTTTAAACTTCATTAAATAATACAATTTTATATAAATAATTGAATGTTATGCTACTATTTAAAAAAATAAAATCTGAAATTCATTAAAGACAAGTTCTCTATAATTTTTTCAATTCACAAATGTGATTTTGCCCTCACGATAAGACAAAATGGCCACGGCAGGTAAGGGGTTAAATAAGAAGTTTAAATTTACAGATACATTAGAAAATTTGCAAAATTACAAGAACTCTAAAGATTTAGTTAACCCTTTCAGTGCATGCTGATACATTTTGTATCATTTTGACAGAGGAAGGACATATAAACAAAAAATATAAGGTAACTCTGAGAGTTCCTCACAAAACCTTGTAAGATTTTTTTAAAGTTGATAAGTATTTTTGTACACAAAGAATGAAATTATTTTAGTTATGTCTTTCTAATAAAAAATGTTATTTATCTATAGTAGTTATTTGCACTCAAACTGTTAAAATAGTTCAAGTAAAAGGTTATTTTCATTTTAAGTATAAAAATACTTTTCTTTGTCTTATAGTTTCATATTTCATTTGAATAATCTCTAGAACATCCTAAAAGGATATCAGAAATTTTTAAACGTAGATATTTATATATTATTGTTTATTTTCTCTATCACATCACTGGCTAGCTATTATTATTAATGTACAATGCAATAATTAAAAATTAGGAAATAGAAAAAAACATACCTTTTAATTTTTTGTAGAATATCTTTATAATTTTTCCTTTTGTTAAATTTGTCATTTCAGATCTTTTCCTTTTCACATATAGTTAATTATTTTCCTTTCATGTTCTTTACCACTTATTATTCATCTTGACACAAGTCAATGGTGTGCTCGAGGCATATTACAGTTTCTTTGGAAGACATGCACAACCCTTTTGCAAAATTTTCATTCAGCACGTAATATCATAAGCCTTTAGAACAGACGCAAAGTATGATGTATATTTAAAAATGTTTAAACCTTTTAGTTATGCATTTTAAACATAACTAATACATAATCAACTAAAATATAATAGTAAGATTTCAATAAAATATAAACTGTATCTCTAACTACAACATATTTAAGTAAGAAACAATCTTAATTGCTATATTTGATCAAGCAGCCAACATACTACGGTCAGTCCCACAAACTTTGTGACGACAACTGGGTGCCAATTTCAAAATAACTGTTGTTAGATTATAGTTTAAAATGAGATCTTTCTATTGGCTATACACATAGTTATGTAACATCTATACTTAGGCTATAAAGCTAAAAAAAATCTGTTGAAGATGAGCATAACATTTCAGGGGTTGAAAAAATTGTATTACTTACTTTAGCTCTATTCATTCAGAGAACTTTGAAATGAATAAGTCAAAAGGTTATGTAAATATCTTATTGTCTAGATGTACCCTATACTCAACTACCATTGTATTACTGAAGATACAGAGAATCAAAGTAGAGAATTTTCATAGCTCGTTGGTCATATGACAATATGTCTTAAGTTTTACCTAATTTTTTAAAGGTATATTTTGAAATAAAGGGTTTTATAACTTGGATAAAATAAAACTTTGAATCATAACATACATTATAATATTAATTTCATTTACATACACTGATAGTAAAAGTGTTTAATTAAAATTTGAATGTAACACAGTTACTTGCTCAGAAAAGTGTTTAAAGGAGCTCCCATTGTAAAAGGGTAAAGAAAAAAATTAGGAAGTCCAAAAAGGCTTGTGAGAAACAGCTGGCTGATAATGTTAAAACTAATAAAAGATATTAGCAGCATTCATGACTTTGAACATTCTACGGAAAAGATCTAAACTAAGTGAATTGTGTAAATATTGATCACTTTGTATTAAGTATATTAGAAAAAATTGGGAGAATAAAAATGGAAAAAGTATCAAAGCATGAAACATGTTTTTTTCTTGGTCTTTAACACATTTGCTGCCACTAGTAGTATTAATAATTCCTATTCTAGTGCCATTTTTTCATATTTAACTTAGGTGTCTGATATTTATATGGTTAACTATACTATCTTTAATTATCTCACTGAAGCCAATTGTAATATGTGACCCACCATTGTGTCACATGGTCTATAATGAAAAGTTGGTTGTGACCCACCGGTGGGGCAAATGGCAGCAAATGTATTAAGGAGGTCAAATATCAAATATGTGATCCTATCTCTAACATTTTAGGTCAATAGACAGAGGACAGATGCCTGAGAACTGGAAAATTGTTTATAGTATTTCTATTTTTAAAGATGTTGTCCTGGAAATTATATGCCAGTTAGTCTTACTTATGCAGGCAAAATTCTAGTCTGATAAATGAAACTTTACAAAATCATTTTGTGCAACACATCACAAATGAAAACCAAAAATTTTCTTTTGTATTTCTCTTGTGAAAGAAAAACATTGTGTGGCTATGATTTTTGTTTTTACATGAGTCAAAGTATAGAATTATTAACTTTGGTGATTAAGTGATTACACAATGAACCATGAGCAGCACAGAATGATATATAGATGTACTATATTTTGTACATTATCTAGGTTAAGTTTGGTGAAATTAGCTTAGGTTACGATTGGTAACATTTTGTTACTGTGAAGCTCACCTAGTTGCTGAGGGTGAATGAATAGTAATATGTAAAGTTACAAATGGTCATGCAGTTATTCTTGACTATATAGTAGTAATTGTTCAAAAGGTCATAAACATAAGTCGTCCACCTATTACTCAAAACACTATATTAAACACAACAACCACATATACCCAATCATATAGTCATTGATTGTTTTCATGGTTATAACACATCATTAACTGTCACTGTCATGTGGACAGCGTTAGATAACTTTAAACTAGTAATTCTGAACACTCAAATGATCATACTTAGTCAAAATTAAATGACAGTCGTGCAGTTGCTTTAAATTAATTTGACTACACATACAACAATCGTGTACACAGCCTCAGACTCGTTACTTATTACATATACTAGTAGTAGTATAGTCACTCACTACTAGTAGTATTATTAAATAATTCGTGTCCCTGTTGACACAATGACAACTTTGTGTTTTAGTTTTACCTGGATTAGGCTAAATGAGTTTCCTCACCTTAAAAATCCTACCAGAGATAATATATACACTAACAAATTTCTATCTATAATATATTTGAAAAGTAAACGTTCTGACAAATTATGCAATTATAAAATAAAGAGGTCGAGATATATAAAAAAATATAATAAGGATTATAACAAAACCAGCCTAATACCAACCTTCTAAAACCGGAAGTTTGTTAACGTAAAATATACCAGACGCCCTGTAAAACATACAGTGCTCCCTAGTAGTAAGTATTTATATTGTAGATTTTTTAAATTAATTACATATATACTATGAATGAATTGAACAAATTTGCTTTATTTTCTTGAGCTAACGATCCAAGAAAGAGATCATATTCGATCAACATTAAATGTGGGTTAAACACAAAATAAGATAATGTCGATTTTACATTAAAAAATAACTATAATTTTTTTAAAGACAGCATTGCTTTCTGTCAGGGTTTTTGATATGAGTGGGTTGGGATTCTTCTACAATAGGTGTCTATGACTTGTTGGGGATAAATTTGGACAATAAACGGACGGCACACAATCCACTTGTTTTAATATAATACATACATTCAAAACAAGTCAAACGTATGTACAAATATTCAATACACTTTCGGAAACAACAGTTTTATCTAAAACTTTAAATAATTCTTTTTTCTTGTCGAGAGTCCACACAGACTGATTCAGTTACTTTAGGATCCAATTGACAAGACGAAATATTTTTTCTACTCTTATCACAATAGATTCAGTGAATAACTCTCTTACTTTACCTCGTGGGATACAACAGTTGTATCCTGAACTTTAAACAAATGTCTCCCATTGGTCAAAGTCCACAAAGACTGGTTTAATTACTTTAGAACACCCTTTGACAAGACAAATTATTTCCATTATTTCTGTTAAACTGTGAAACTCACTTTAAGATATCACTTACATGCTGGCTAACTTCACGTTTTCTAACTATTTTTCTGACTTCACTTGACTTGCACTCACTTGGTTACCTTTGTCCTGGAACATTCTACAAACTGGGAACAATACTCAGATAGCGAGAAAAACTTAGAGGTTTTGAGAAATATGATATTAACAATACTACAACATTTGAACTACACACACAACGTACGACTCTTACCGAGTTACATAGCGAAATTTGTTATAACTATTACTCTCAAAATAATTAATTTTAACATTCTTGTTAGGAAAACTAAATAATCATTAAATATTAAATCACTAAATAAACTAAATAATAACTATAAAGCAGTCTTGTATATCCAACAATAAGTCTCTCATCAAGAAAAATATTTATAATATTTTTTACACTATATACAAAGACTGTTCCCAGTTCATACTCTAAACCTCCTCATATAGTATGCATCAACATTTGTAGTTTCCTTGTTGGTCTCTCTTCTTACAGGGTCTCTGGTAGGGCTTCACCTTGACAAGATCCTTTATCTTCGTTTTGATCTTGTGTTTCCCAAAGTCTGTCTTTCTTAATATATCTATATACTGGCACATTAAATTTTGTACCTCTTTCTTCTTTTTGCCAGTAAGTTCTGCACTTATGTTGACATCCTTGTACGTCTCATCTCCACCCAGTGGTCTTAGGCCTAGTATATCTTTATCTTCTGTAATGAAGTCACTGTCTTTAATTTCGGCTTCTATGACAACAACAACGCCTGCTATGTCCATCTCTACCCCAATAGTTGCACCCATAAGGTCTTCTACCCTCTCTATGTACCTCTTCAACAGATTGGCATGGTAAGCCTTGGT
>NW_013667329.1:29738-30962 GCF_000517525.1 Limulus polyphemus | reverse complement strand
ATGTACCTCTTCAACAGATTGGCATGGTAAGCCTTGGTCATCCCACCCACTTTCACTTTATAGTGCATTCTGTTGACCACTTCCTGTACAGCAAAATATCCTTTCCACTGCTGGGTGAGTTTCTTGATGGCTGTGACTAGCAGAACTAAGACCCTCTTTCCAACCTCGAAATGTTGATCCTTGACCTTCTTGTTATATAAATACTTCTTAGTTCCTTTTGATGTTTTAGCTTCACCAGTAAAACTGCTTTGATAGGTCCAGTTCAATACTCCTTTCTAGTACTCTGTTTTGTCAGTCTCTTTCCATTTTGTATTGTGCTTGGCTTTCTCTAGGGCACTATCCCGAAGTTTCTGCAGAGATAAAAGCTTCTGAGCTTTCTTCCATTCCCATAAACCTACACTTGGGATGTCACTATTTGGTACTTGCTTGATGCCTTACGTTATCTTCTTCCCTTGAGCTCTAGTGATGATGCCACATCATTCTTCTTTCTGTCTAGTTCCTCCAAATTCTACAACCTGGTATGTTTCCAATCATCAAGTCCTATATTGGTGCTTTGATACACATGGTATTGTTACGTCTCCGTTTGTTAATTGATTTTTCCGTAACTTCGTTCCAACTGAAATTTTAACGACACAAGTCTTTACTTAATAAAACTGGTTTATTCTTTCCGAATATAACTGTGCGATACACTCAACAATCGCGCTAAACAAACGCTATAACGAACGAACGTTAGCTTCAACAGTACCGTGTGACTGCAGTTCAATTACTCACTATCTATCTACACATTACATTCCCATCTTTTATATACCAGCGTACCCTACTAGTAAATACTAGAGCATTCCCGAAAGAACAAGATAGTTCTAGAAACTAGAGGGCGCCACAGTGGTCACGTGACTCGCTGACGCAACACTGCCCCCTCCTTAATATTGTTCGTCCCGAACAATAACCACATACAATAAACCAATAACAATTAACAATAACTTAATTAACTGTACAGAATTACAAACACAAAATTACAATTCAACAAAGTCTCTTAATTTTACGGGACGTATCTTATTCCGTACTGGTCTCCGTCTCGTTGGCTTCTGCTTCACCTGGGGTTCATCTACTTCATCAGGAAATGTCCTATCATCGGTAACAGTCACATCAGTGGTAGTAACTTCATCAAGAGCTTCACCATTTCCCTTCTCGAAACTGAGTAGAGTTTTTTCTTCGGTGGTGGCT
>NW_013667329.1:6769-28786 GCF_000517525.1 Limulus polyphemus | reverse complement strand
TTTGTATTGCTGCCATCAAATCTGCTAGGCTGTAGTCTGATTTGCCGCTTCTCGTTTCCTTTTTTTTTCTCTCTATTTTTTTTCTATCCCACTTCTGACCCCAATTTGTTACGTCTCCGTTTGTTAATTGATTTTTCCGTAACTTCGTTCCAACTGAAATTTTAACGACACAAGTCTTTACTTAATAAAACTGGTTTATTCTTTCCGAATATAACTGTGCGATACACTCAACAATCGCGCTAAACAAACGCTATAACGAACGAACGTTAGCTTCAACAATACCGTGTGACTGCAGTTCAATTACTCACTATCTATCTACATATTACATTCCCATCTTTTATATACCAGCGTACCCTACTAGTAAATACTAGAACATTCCCGAAAGAACAAGATAGTTCTAGAAACTAGAGGGCGCCACAGTGGTCACGTGACTCGCTGACGCAACAGTATCCTATATAATATGGAGTATCCACCTTTATTTTTGACAGGAGAAACTTTTTCACTGTCCCATCAACTAGCACATACAGGGATACATTTCCTGTCATCTGGTTATCAGATATTAGACTGGTTCACACAACTGCATTACTGCACCCAGTGTCTCATAGGACCTTCACTTTATTGTCCTCAACATAGCTTTTTTCACCTATAGGCATATTGTAATTTGTTGGCATCTCTCGATATTTGTAATATGCTCAGATAAATACTAGCACTGTTAATCCATTTGCAAACTTCAGCTGACCATTAGTCATACACTGATCAATCATGAAAATGGCACTTCCTTCTTCTGGTGAATCTTATATGTTTTCTTGATTCTGTTTCTTCTGGCAGCAGCATCCATGGCGACATTCTTATTTTCTTATTTCTCTTTTTTTACTTCTTACCAGCACTGTCTTTGTAAATAGCTACATCTGGTTTCTGGTGAGATTTCTGCTGTTGCTTGTAGGTGACAAACTTGTACTCACTTGCAATGTGCCCCATTTTATAACAAACATAGCATTTCTTCTCCCATCTGTCTGTTAACTTCCTGTCACCAGGTCAGCCATCACTGGTTCCGAATATAACTAGATATTCTTGGACTTGTCAGTTATACTCCCTCCATGGGCTTCCATATACTTTTCTGCCAGCTTGATCATCTCCTGCACTTCTTTTTATGCTCTCCCCTTTAGGAACAGTGACATGTTGGTTGAACATGTGATCATGAACTGTTCTCACACTAATAAGTTTGACAGTCCTTCAAAACTATTTTCACACTTGGCCATGTTAGTGCATCTGATGAAATACAGTTTCTCCAGTTTCAGGTCTGACTTCTCTGAACTTCTGATGAAAACCTTCTTCTGTAAGTTCATATCATTTCACCAAAGCCACTTTTAGCTTCTCATAGTCCATGACATCTTCTGCCATCATGCCTACATATACTTGTAGGCCATTTCCTGTGAGAAGTGGGCTGAAACAGACTGTCCAGTTGCTTTTGTCCCAGTTCTAACTTTGGGTGAATCTTTCATATCTCTCCAGAAAAGCACCCATGTTATCTTCCTATTAATCAAATTTGGACTGATTGGGCTTGCTGGCACTGACCCCATTGTCATTCTTGAGTCCTTCCTCTTCCTGTATGGTGATCTTGGCGATCTCAGTTTGTGTTCTTTTTCTATCTATGTGTAGTCTTTCATCTCTCTTTTTTTCTTCATTTTCAATTTGTGCTATTATTATCTCTATTTCTAGTCTCTCCTCCCACTCTTCTTCTTTCTCAATTTATGGTCTTATTATCTCTCTCCATTTCCAGTATATCCTTTTCTTCTTTCTCTCTTTGTGCTCTTATTTCTCTCTCTTTATCTCCAGTTTTCATTTCTTTCATTTTCTTTTCTTTTATTCTTTTATTCTTTTTTTTCCCTTTCTACTCTGCCTACACTCTTCTCTCTCTAGTTCTTGTTGTTGTTTAACAAGCTTTCGTAGTTCACCATCTTTGAGCTCAAGATGCTCACCTCTTTCTATCCGTTTATCAAAATCTTTTGACATGGTTATATAGCATGATTGTAATCTCTAAACTATTTTCGCTACCACTGCCGATGTGCGTATATTGGCCTACTTTTAGTTGTGCTGTCATTAACATCTTCTTCTATCGCCGTTTATCCTGGGTGGCTCGCCAAATGTCAGGGTTTTAAATATGAGTAGGCTGGGATTCTTGTACAATAGGTGTCTATGACTTATTGACGATATTTTTGGACAATAAATGGACAACACACGATCCACTTATTTTAAAATAATGTATATTCAAAACATATCAAATGTATGTATAAAAATTCTTTACACTATAGGAAATCACAGTTTTATATAAAACTCTAAATAATACCTGTGGTGGGCAGAGCACAGATAGCCCATTGTGTAGCTTTGTGCTTAATTACAAATACAGTTTTCTTGTCAAAAGTCCACACAGACTGATTCAATTACTTTAGAATATAACTGATAACAAAAACTATTTTTCTCTGCTCTTATCACAATAGTACCAGTGAATAACTCACTTACGTTACCACTTGAGTTACCACAGTTGTATCCTGAACTTTAAATAATTCACCCCTTTCATCAGAGTCCACACACACAGGTTCAATTGCTTTAGAACACCCTTTGACACTTTCATCGAATGCTCCCAATACCACAGTGGTAAGTCTCCAGACTTATTATGCCAGAAATCGGTTTTTGGTACCCTAGGAGAGCACAGCACAGGTATCCCATCGTGTAGCTTTTCGCTTAACTACAAACACATGAGCATTCAATTAATTTTAATTTTATTTAAGTAAAGTCACCCACTCCCCAGTGCCTGTGGGGAAGTCTGCAAATGTATAATGCTAAAAAATGGATTTCAATCCCAATGTTGGGCACAGTCCAGCTAGCCTATTATGTAGCTTTGTGTTTAATAACAAACAAACAAAATTGATCAAAGTAATCAAAGTCCAGATCTGCAAGCACTGTTCGCCTCTTTTAACCAGAAGAATACAGGGGTTTTGTATTTTTCCTTCAGATGAATGGCCAACACACAGGAGCAAATCATTACTTAAAAAATCTTCAAACTTGATACAAAAATCTGATGTTTTGTGTACAAAAACCTTATAATGTTTACTGATAATCTGGAAAATTTCGTAAAGATATGCACACTGTATTAATAGTATTCTCTTGACTGTAATCACATAACTTTGAAGGCAGGTCTATCGTCCCTTGATTTTGCTCCCCCGGGGTGTGTGTATGTGTGTGTGTGCAAAGCTAACTACTAGACATGGCACTGACAAAGGAGTCAATGCAATTCCTTTGCACATTTTATGCCATCTCTGGCAGTGTAAATCCAACAAAATTTTCATGACTACGGGAATATAGTACATTGTATTATGTGCTATAGATATTTTCATATTCTATCACTAAAATTATAAAAGAGGATTGTGGTGATAGTGTTAAATTTATAAAATCCAGACATGCAGAGGGCCTTTCAGTGAACAGTGGTAAGTCTGTGGATTTATAATGATAGAAATCGAATTTTGATACCCGTGGTGGGCACAGCACAGATAGCCCATTGTTTACCTTTGTGCATAACTATAAACAGACATACAGAAAGTAGGGCATCTAATACTTTGTAATATATTCCATATATGCAGCACATATGGTCCACAATTTTGTCCCTCCATACTCTCCCTAACCATCAGCTGCCACTGGATTACAACAACAAAGATTGAAGAACTACAGAAAGGCTATAACGACATATTTAAGAAGTACAAAAACATATCAATGAAGTACATAAAGGCTGTAACGATAAATTCGAAAAAGTAGAAAAATAAATAAATTATAACATAAGAAATTTGGAAAAATAATTTGTAAATGCAAATATCAAGTCAACCATATCTCTTCCTGCATCTGCCCAAGAAGTCCATTACAAAACACCACTTACAATTAAATACAGAATAGAAGAACCTATTTATTCTATACCTCTTACCACCTGCTGTTTTACCATCTATGACCACAGAACTTTCATGAACTATTCTGTCAATGATACTTCTAA
Source organism: Limulus polyphemus (assembly GCF_000517525.1). Taxonomy (NCBI): domain Eukaryota; kingdom Metazoa; phylum Arthropoda; class Merostomata; order Xiphosura; family Limulidae; genus Limulus; species Limulus polyphemus. The sequence goes on along the minus strand of NW_013667329.1, from coordinate 24,747 downwards.
ATCAAGTTCCAAAATTTAGCTCGCCAATTCCATAACATTGCCCAATAGAGAAACCAATTGACTATGATGGAAAGGTACCATAGGAGGCATGCCAATTTCAGTTTGGAAAAATTTCTAGGACGAATGGGTAGAATAGTGAACAATAAGCTATTTATTTTCCAGTCCATTTAAAAGGACCAACTTTAACAACATTAAACAACTTTCCACCTGAGAGTCATAATAAATATCAAGTATTGGTCGTTGCCATATTCAACAAGTTTGTAGGGATACACCAGAAAGAATGATCCAAATTAAAGTTCCAAAGTAAGGTATGGAGGAAAACAAGAGACCATTTCCAAACTTGCAGAAGCATTGGAAATAGGTGCCCATTTATTTCACTAATGTGCTGAGGGATTCAGTGGCACGTGATCAATTTATAGATGCCACACAGGATGAAGGTATACAAATTAAGCTAAAGAAAAGTCGGCATACATGTCTACAGTTGGTGACAGAAGTTGAACCCATTAAACTCACGGATGAACAATTAGAGCTACCATCTAGAAGTTATGGGATAATCGGATAAAATACTGTTGCGTCTCTGTTCGTTTGTTAATTTCCCGTAGAAATTCTTTCCAAGAAACTTCAGTGATACAAGTCCTTTCTTAAATAAAACTAGTTTATTCTTTCTCAATACAACTTTGCAATACACAGAATTTCCACAGTCACTTTAACTTAAACACAAGCTATAATTCCCAATGATTCACACACTTTACTTACAGCTTGACTCGATTATCTCTATCTTCAATCTCTCTATCTATCTGCAATTATATTTCCGCTTTATTTGCCGGGCTTATATACTAAAATAGAAGGCAAAAACTAGATTTGCCAGGAAAAGTCATGATCCTTCTAGAAACTCATCATGTGTTACCAGCGTCATGTGACTTCCGCTGTCGTAACAATACTGTAAAAACCTTAAATCATCCTGATAATAGTCTAGTAGAAGTGAAAGTATTAGTTAAACAATTCACTACATAAAATGGGGGGAAATATGCCACAATACAATAGGTGTTTAAACCATAATTTGAAAGGAACACATTGCTTGGAAGTGCAGACAAAATCATATATAGAATAATAGCTTTTCACAAAGGATGCCAGTAAAAATACTGTTATAAGTGCAGGAAATACATCCATTACAACTAGGACTATAAGGAACCAACAACAGTTAATAAACTTAGGGGACAATACCCCAAGAATGAGACTCAGAGCACAACTAAATCAAAGGAACAACAAAAGAATAACCAGACATCAGAAAAACGAGATAAGACGCTCATTATTTAAAAAAAAGTCTAGGAATTAACAACTCATTTGACTGGAGGCTTTGTAATAAGTTGATCGACAATGGTTCTACAGCTCAAACTGTACAACCTGATTTGTAATGAATGGTAGGAATTTGCCTCCAAAGATGAAGAAAGAATAGTTAAACAGCAAGTGGTTGTAAATTTCAGCAAGAGTAATATTGGAATTTACTGTTTTTATGTGTAACTTCTCTACACTTCATGATATGTGGGTAATCAATATTGAGGAAGAATTTGTGCAGAGACATGGATGTGAGGTTAGGCTAGCTTCAGAAAATATGACCAGCAAATCACTATGGCCTACATGATAATTATTACACCAGAGGTTGAATTTCAAGAAAAATAAGGAAGACAGTCATTGCACCAACAAGAAGTGAAATACTCATACCATGAGATATGGGGAATAAATTTACATCTAGTGACCAAGTCATACTAGAACCAAACACTCCAGCATGTCATGGTGGGTTAATTGTTGGAAGAATAAATATGTTATCATCAAGGTCATGAACACAATAACTTATGCAATTCGAGTCAAGTTCGGATATGATACTGCAATATATGAAGCTGTACAGGTAGTACTTCCACATCAGAGAAATAAGAAGTAGTCATCTTTAAGGCAAGGGTTACCTATTTGCAAAACTGAAACAGGAAATGGCAATTGAGCATGATGTGCTTTTGTTTATACAAAGATGAGATGTCTAGAAGACTATTTAGCTTGTGAAAGGAGCTTTAGAAAAATGATATTGAGGATTTTCTGTGTGGTAAACATAAGATGCCACTTCTTGCTACCTCAGTGATATTTTTGAAAATTCGAATGAACTAAATGTTTCATTACAAGGTAACAACATTCATATCTTTTTGTTGAGTGACTGTATCAGTGGTTTTAAGGGAAATTGCATTGTGGATGGAAAGCATGAGAGACATGAGTTTTGAGATGTTCTTTTGCCTAGCATAAATTTTGGCCAAGAATGATATTTAACTTCTCACCAATGTTATCACAAGTCACCTGAGCCAAACTGAAGAAAAATTTACTTCATTCTTTCTGGAATTTCAACCCACATAACAAAAGGTGGTTTTAAATCCGTCCCACTGCAAGGCTAACAAGACCAGCTTGCCTACAGCTAAGGTGAAATAACTAAGTAATCTCTCATCTGACGAAGATATGCAGGCCTTGTTGGAAACACTATCTGCCATTGAAATCTAGGTGCAAGAGGGGAAGGCAGATATGTATACCTACAGTGTCACAATGAATGCTAAACTTACTTTCTTTGCCATGATTGCTGTGAAGTCCAAGTATCACTCTGACTGGGGACTTCCTCAGAAATGAGATGCACCATTTTCAACTACTTTATCAAACTTTGAGATACTTTATAAAAATAGCCAAACTCATATATCACAATAGATTTGAGTAATAATGGCTTGACTGATTTCTCTTTCCAATAATGTAAGTAAGTTCTATTTGGCTGGTAAAATTTCTTGATGAATCGCTTCATCATTTGAACTGATGACATTTTCTTGCATTTTTTTTTCATTCAGTTAAAGCTAACTAAGAATTTCAAAAAGATCCTGAAAATAATACTGGCAGACAATATCCCTCACCCTGAGCTGTTTTGTCAGCAGAGGAGACAGAGGACATTAACTAGTGAAGATAGTAAACAAAGGAGCAGTGGTGAGTCTTTGTATGCTGCTCAAGTGAGGAGAAATCATGCAGAGTTCTACCATCTAGATACAGAGATCTATCATTCTTACAAACATTGGGTCCAGAGCACGTCTATTACACTGTACCTTTGACGTTTTAGATATCTCAGTGAGGTATTGACCAAGACTCTGAGGGGTAAATGGTTATACTGTCATCATAGGTTCATATGAGGGGGGGGTAAGCAAATCCCTCCATTGGTGCTTTTCCACTCCTACACGACAGATGAATGACTGGATGCTTTGGAAGGTACTTGTTGATTCATCACTTTAGACTTGATTCCCGAATAATGAATAAGAGCAGACCTAAAACTACTTTTAGAACTTGAGATGGTTTATATAAGTTTTGCATTATGCCACTCATCCTGAGTAATTTGCCTGTCACTTTCAAGAAGCTAGAAGAGTTTATTGTGCTGAATGGTCTGAAATAAGAGAGGCGCCTAATCTATGTTGATAAGATTTAAGTTTTTGGCTCCAAGGTCAGGTCTGTTGCTGAAAGCCTTGACATGGTGTTTCAATAGATAGTGGAAGGCTTGAAGTTGAAAGATGCAAAGTGTTCTCTCATGCATATTCAGGTGGATTTTCATGTCACATTCTAGGTGCAGATGGTGTATTTGTGGACCCTAAAAGATCACAGTGGTATGATACTGGATTTAATCCATGAGAAGTTTGCAGTTCCCTTGGATATATGTTGTATCATTGGCATTTTGTGAGCAACTTTTCAAAGATAGCAGCATTTTATCTGCTTTCACAAAAGTTTATTCGCATTTTATATTGACTGAAGACTATGACAAAGTGTTTCAGTGGCTAAAATTTAATTTAGTTGAAGCTTCAGTGTCGGCATGTCCGTGATGTGATGAGCTTGTCAATCCAACAATAGAAGAATTTGACTGTTATTGTTACGAGTACAACCTGAAATACACCATGCAATTGCATTTACTAGTTGGCATTGATGACTGTCAGACAGAGATACTGCACGACAAAGAAAGAGCTGATTGCAATCGTAATATTTATATTTATTAAACATTGCTACAACAAATTGTATGGTAGAAAATTCACCAGTTGTGAGAACTATGCTTGGCTTAAGTGCCTCACGAACTTAAGAAACTCAGTGGAGATTGTTGCATATTGGGTTACAATGCTAAAAGAGTATAACCTTCTTGTACATCATTGCTGAGGCTTGCAACATGGATTATTTCAACAAGTGGCGAGTACTTGTTCATTCATCAAACGTCGTGACTGTATGAGATTTTTCTAGTGGTTGGATACCACAAATAATGCTTCAGGAGTTCTTGGAAGAGACATTGAAAAAACATAATGTAGTATGGGTGTTCCTTGCCATGAAGCAGGGAGTAAATGTGGGAAGCACTGATAGGAGAAAGTAATACAGATACACAAAACTTATGACATTTGTATAAGCAGCTACGAGTGTAAAAATGATTGCTTTACCATTATTACAGACCTCTAAGATGTGATTAACAACCTATATTTTAGATGGTAGTCTGCAGAGCTCTTAGGTAGGAAATGCTTCAGGTTTTGCATAATGAAAATACTGGAGGTCATTTGTGAGTTACATGCACATGCACTAATCTACAAAAGTGATGTTTCTGGCTGCATTCTTATCAAGATGCTGAATACTGGTGAAAATACTTTGACGCAATTCCATAAGAAAAAAAGCCAAACAGGGTTACCTCCTGCAGAGAGTTGTTAATTCTTTGTTGCAGAGAATACCCCTGGATATAGCTAGTCTTCTCAGAGAGGCTGAGCAAAATAGTGAGTATGTGCTGGTGTTATTGCTTACTTCATCAAGTAGTTAAAATTATTTGTTGATTTATATGTTGACAGCCCATTGCTGATATGTTGGCTGAACAATGGGTAGCATGATTTGAAGTATATGAAGAAATCCACATGGACGAGGGTGATAAATTCAGCAGCCACTTATTTTCTGATTTATGCAAAGTGTTGGTGTGGTAAAGACTGCACTTATCCATATCACTTAGTCTGATAATTTAGATAAGGGGTAATACAAGCTATCAAATGATAGTTGTGAATTTTTTTAAATTCGGACAAAACCAAGATGGACATGTACTTTTTGCTGGTCATGATTGTATATTCACTGGTTTCATCGAACATGTACAAGTTTGATCGAGAAATGCAGCTTCCTGTGTATGTGATATATGCCTTTCCCAGAACAGAGTGTCTAAAGAAACTATGAAGTAATTAAGGTCTACTTTACTGGACGTAGCTTTGGGACATGCAATTGTTTCTGGCTGGATAGGTTCGTATCTCGTGCTTTGACAGATTTATCCATCAAACCACAAGCTACAGTGGTCGCATCACATGCATAATAGATTGAACATGTTGAAAAACTAAGGTTAAGCATCACTGATGAACCTTTCATGCACTGGCTAGACCAGGAATCAAAGTTTATGATTGAATAATCAGAAGATAGAATGGCATTGTTTTGTATCGTCACAACTCAGCTAATGAAGAGTAAGATGCTAAGAGTGCTTATATGGTTGTCCAAGAACAGTCAGAGGAGACATCTCCTGTAAAGGAAATGCATGAAAACTGGATAACTGAATAAGCTGATAACTATGACCTCCTGATCAATATGGTTGGGATTAAATGCTGGACCAGTTGTGAGGACAATCACTTGATTGTCAGATCAATGCCTGAAAGGAAGTGGCGCCTTTTACTTTCCAAGGTGCCATATGATGTGAACAATATTAAATAATTGTCACCTGATTATTACACAGTTAGAACAGTTTGTTTACTACAGGATTAATAGTACCGAATAGATGTTTCAACACTTACTTTCCGAAGAAGTGATTTGTTAAGGGATATCTATAAGATATTGAATGGTAGTTGCTTGATTACTACATAGTTAGGATGGACGACATTACTAAATGTAATGCCTAAAACATTAATAGTTTGTATGTCTGAAGATTATTGCTAGTAGTTTTAAAATCTAAGCTGAAAGGGTGTTGCGAGTCTTACTTTGTGATCTACCAAAATGATTTTCTGATTGTAAGATATGTGTATGGCTCCAGGAACAAGTCTGTAATTGCAACTGGTGGAAGCAGTGCCAATGGATGAGTTGTTTAATGATTCATGTGATGTGTGAGTTTTGATGGAAGCCACAGACAGGCTAACCTTGAGGTCTCTAGGAGCCATAAAGCTCCATTCAATTACTGAGAAACCAGCAACATCTCATGTGCCAGTGGAGCCAAGCTTGGCTGCTTTTAAACCATAAAATATGATGTCAATGCTAGAATCAACTCTGACTTTGGTCAAGTCATATCTGAATACAACTGTAGGATAATAAAACATTTTGTTGAAAGATGTGCCATCATAAACAATTGGAACCAATAATAAAGAAGCCATAAAAGACTCTCCTTGAGCTAAAGTCCAGTCAGAAATCATACAAATGTGGGAGGGTTAAATTCCTTCAGAACAAGCTGGAACAACATCAGCCACTTAGTCACAAGCAATGAAGCCGTCGTTTTTGACAGACATCAACATTAAGGTATCTACCTCAAAGTCATTCCACCACCACGCAAGCAGTTTTGGTCATGTCTTCAATGGCTGGAAAAAACTAAAGCTCCCAATAACATCACCAACAGTCATAATATAATGCCATATGTTTTAGAAGCTCCATATTCCCAAGTGATAACTACAATTTAAGCTGATGAAGCAAGCAAGATCCTGGACAGGGTCTAGAAGATCATCCAACAAGCCTTGACCACTAGCCATAAATCCACCACGGCCCTGAAGAGTCTGTTGTTGGGGCTCAGTGAAACATTTTTATTAGTTCTAACCTAACAGTGAAACATGTGACATGTATGACATCACTATTCTATCTTCGATAATTTGAAGTAGTTATTCTAATTTTTGTACATGAATAATCAATATGTGACATTATATTTATTTCTTCAATAACTTAAAATAATTATCCTCGTTTTTAACTTATCATATCATCACCAATACTGTGGTTTGACTAGAATTTTATGCTACCGTGAATAAAATCGAGTCAAATTAGTTTATCTTTTTATGAAACTAATGTAAAATACACTATGTAAAGAAGATAAGTGATATTTTCTTCACTGTCAAGTCGGATGATAACTTTAGAATACAACTTTCTATATTTTTCTATTGAAATGGTTTGGTTTGTTTTGTACTTGCAAAGCTACACGAGGGCTATTTGCGCTAGCCGTCCCCAATTTAGCAGTGAAAGACTAGAGGGAAGGCAGTTAGTCATTACCACCTACCGCCAACTCTTGGGCTACTCTTTTACCAACGAATAGTGGGATTGACCATCACATTATAATGCCCATACAGCTGAAAGAGCGAGCATGTTTAGTGGGACGGGGATACGAATCCGCGACCCTCAGAGTCGAGCACCCTATCTACCTGACCAGGCCAAGTCTCTATTGAAATGACCATCAGTGTCATAGGTAGTGCATGTGCACAAAAGTCACAATATTTATTGAATCAATCTCAAACATAATGCTCTTCTTTCTTAGTTTGGAACAGCTAAACATTTTAACAGACTTTTAATGAGCTTATCAAGCTCAGCAAAAGCTTTACAATGTCTTCACTAAAAACCATGTCCTTTGTTCAGTGCACTTGTCACATTGTTTTTATTAATAATGATTGATTTTTCATTTCTTTGCATTATGTTCAATCTATTTCTCGCTTAAACTCAGTTAAAGTCAAAACTCAGATTTACCCCATAATACATTTCTGAAACTTTCTGTTATCTGTAGCTACTACCTGAAAGGTAAATCAGTGTATCTGAGAATACCACTGAGACAATGTTTGGGATAGCTATGAATTTTTTTACTTCAAATTGTGTCAAAATTGTTTATACAGTCTATGCTAAGTTATCATATCATTTTAGAGCACAACTCCCTTACTGCACTTCAAGAATATAGGTATATAGTAATTAATCTATCAGGCACAATCTGGCATAGTGACACAGCACAAACTCGCACCAACTTACAAGCAATATTATAAGTTCTCTCAGAATATTTATGCCAGCAATTACTTGGTAAAATTCACTACAGAATTTAACCTTAGTACTTGAAATACAAGAATTGCAAAGTCCTTTCAGCTTATTTGTCAGAATCCAACTGTAATCTTTTATAGAATTGTCGCCCAACAACCACAACTCTCTTGCTGGTGTATCTAGTTAGTTTCGAGTTGCACATGTAATTTCTCTGTAGAGCCATGTCTCATCATGCACCAGAAGTTATAATGCATCAAACTGTTCGACTGTCCAGAAATGGTATAAAGCAAATGGACAATTTCCAGAACAGTAAGGTACCACAGTGTACTGTATCCAAAATGTTAAAACGTCATTGGACTACAGGAAACGTTGTTCCAGAAAAGTCTACTGGTAGACGCCGAAAAACTAATGCCCAAGTTGATCAGGTCAAAACATCAAGGTCGAAAGAAGTATTGCAACACTTTATGACAGGAATGGTATGAACACATTCATTCCAGGGTATCCAGAAGAACAGTGAATGGGAAACCGACCAAACAAGGTTATTTTGCAAGAAGAGTTATCTGCAAAAGATATTAACCAGAATTCACTGCCGTTACAATGCTACTTAGGCAAGACTTACAGTTAGGACACAGGAACATGTCATATTTTCAGATGAGTCCTGTTTCCAGCTTGTTAAAGCCAATGGTAGAATTTGTGTTAATCATTTGCCTAGAGAACAGATGAGGGAAGACTGTCTTTCTCACAGGGAAGACACAGGAGGTGGTACAGTAAGTTTGGGTAGCTATTCATCATGATGGAAAAATTGTTCTTCATATCCTTCAATGACGCCTCCTACATGAAGGCAATATTTCTGCCATATCCTAGGGCAAGGCTTGGCAATAACTTTGTGTCCCAAGATGGCAATGCAACTGTCCACAGTGTGTATATTGTACAGGATTATCTCGACAAGGAGAATGTTACAAGATTGCCATGGCCAGATTATCATCCCATTGAAAACTATTGGTCAGATCTAAGCTGGAAAATTGCTAACCACAACCATAAACCAGCTGCTGTAGTTGAGTTGTAGTGCCATCTAATGACAAGTTGGGATGAAATCAGGGTGGATTAAATCAATAACCTCATCGACAGCTCCAAGTCGCCTTGGTTAGATTATTAGAGTAGGAGGAATACCAACAAAGTTCTGAGTATTTAATATGAATTGATATAAGAATACAGACACTATTTATAATAATCTGATGTTATATCTTGTCATGATCAATATATATATATATATATATATGTAAGGTTTTGTTGTGATAGGTGAAATGCTGAGTCTCACATCTTTCTATAGGTGTCTCTTAAAATTGTTTGCTGTTTTAATAAATCGTTCATGATGTTCACAAAACCTGTCTCATTGTACAAATTACATAGGTAGTTGTTTAATATAACATGCATTTTTCAGTTTGACAGTGCCAGGTTTATTTGTATACCATCTTAATAATAATGATCTTATTTGTTACAACATGTGCAAACATTTTGGCCAAGACCGTAGAACAAATGCCTGTGAGAATTACACATTCATAATAATTTCATTACGCCATTTTCTCTTGTTATGTGATATCAGTATATATATATATGTACACAAATGAGAATTATTAAGTCATTATTAGGTAAAGAGTTTTTCAACAGAAGTATATTCAAATTATGTAGCCAGTGTTTTATAATTATCAGTTTGGTACTGTAGATTATGGACAGCAGACATCCATATTTTCAATAATTTTAACATATTATATATTTTAAATGTGTGTAAGTATGTAATATTATTTCCATACACCAGTTTAACGGGTATGTGTAATAGTGTAATGAATGATTTTTTCTTGTAATAACTATTTGTTTGGTGTCAAATTTGTTAAAATCTGGTTTGGTTATTTTAATAAAAACATAAACGTATCCATCTATCTACTTTAACCATTCAATTACAGTGCTGTAGCATGTTTTATAATTGAGTGGATTCTTTTAGATTATTTAGAAAAATTAATGTCTTATTTAGTCCACGTAATGATAGCAAATTAATTCATTCCTTTAATACTGTTTGATACAGACTGTGTTCACTATGACCCAATTTGTAGGAATAAGTTCACAAAGAACGTTTCAAAAGAAATTGGCATACTAATGGTACATATGCTTAACTCAGTTATACTTACTTCACAAAGATAATTGATAAATAAACATGTTAACTCACAGAGTAACTGAATACAAGAATAAATTCAATAACTCTCACTCCTAACAGCAAATAACTTTTCTGACAATGAACTTCTAATTCGCTGATTACTCACGGAATACGTTGCTGACTTTGAATTTGATGATTACTTGTACTTATATTGCACCCTTTTTATACATACTCCACAAGGTTTCTGATTCTTAATCTTTATGATTTTTTTTAGAATACTTGTGACATGAACCCTCTAAAAATATCTAACTTAAAACATTAAAATATTGCTTACAACATTGCCATCTTTCTGGATTGTAAAGTCTCTTAAACAATCCTACTACAAAAATAAAACCTGTAAACTATACTGTTCGTTCACTAGGTCTTCTTTTCATTTCTGATGGTGTATAAAAATGGGATGGCCTCTTGTCCCTTGTCATCATTTGCTATCTTGTCAATTATGGACCTCTCTATGGGTAGGTAGTTAAGCGAATCCATTGGTGGCTCTATATTTGGCGGTCCTCTGCAAGCAGTCTCGACAGAAACCTTGGGCTTTTCAGCAGGTCATATCTCCTCTGACAAATTCTTTTTTGAAGTTAAACAGCTCGCATTTCTTTCACTGATGTACTTCCAAAGACAATCATGGTGGATGACCTAGGGCTTGGACAGCTTGGCCTTCTAGATTCTGTAAACAACATATGACACTTCCCGACACCTGTTTAACTTTTGAATTTGTCACTTCTTGCCACAGCATTAGCACCTTGATGGAATCTAGTATTATCAATATGAAAATCATAACAATTCTTCATTTTATTTGTAGTTCAATTAAGTCTTCCCTGGATAAGGTAGTGTATGACATTAATGGTGTTTTTCATTTTCTCTGAATATTCTGTGTAAGACTCTTCTGTGAGTACAGAAGATCCAATAGTACTTTAAGTTCTCTTCCAAAGATTAGTGATGATGGTGTGTTGCCTGTAGCTTCAAATACTATCAATAACTTATAAGTAGCTGTGGAAGATCTTGATTGTACATTTTCTGATGTTCACTCACATAAATTGTTAATTGATTCAAAAGTTTATGGTTTCATTGCTCCACCATGCAATTAGAGTATGAATAAAAGGCTGTTATCCTGATCTTTTTATTTTAAGGATTTGATACATTACTGTAAACAAAGCTGATTAAATATTTCATCCCTGATCTGAGTGAAGATTCATAGGTGCTCCAAATCTTCAGACAAGTTCATTGACAAATTTCCTTGCAAAAGTTTCTGTTTTGCATTTAGGAAAATCATATGCTTCTGACCATTTGGTGAAATAGTTCCTCACAATCACCATGTATTTATTCCAGCTGTTACTTTGTAGTAGAAGAACAAGCATATCGATAGCAACTCTTTCAAGTGGTGCTCCAACGCAATACTGCTCTAACTGCCAATATTGGTTTTTCATGGACCACTTCTTTCACAAAATTGCTCAAACGATTAACACAAACTCTACAAATCGTGTACCCCCACCCAAAAGAAGCAATCACTTATTTTCTCCAGTGTTCTTCTAACATCTCAGTATCTAGCTGATGGAAGGTTGTGAATATGGCAGAGAACTGCAGAATGTAAATATTGTGGAAGAATAAACTTTAATCACTGTTTCTTCCACTGGTTTCTTCCAATTTTCAACTGCAAGCCATTTTGTGGGCATAATGAACCCCATTGTGCCCAGTTATGCCTTTGACATCAGGCTGTATGAAATGATTGTTTGCCATGAGGGTTTCCTGCACTATTTTTGATCCATTGAATAAATGGTTTGAAACTTGCATCTTTCAGTTGAATGTGGGACCACATTAGTTCTTCATTATTACTTGTGGATGTCCTATCTTGAATTATACTTTGTGTACCTTAGGTTCGTCGTCCTTTTTCTGTTTCCTGTCTTCACGGTGTTTACATTATTCATTAATACACCTTAGCATTTCGAAGCTTCTGTCCAGGGTGATGAACAATGTTAAAATTGTACTTCTGAAGATTTTGAAGCCATCTTGTTATCTTGCTCTCTGGATTATGTAAAATGTTTGTTTTATTCACAAAGTTAATGATGAAAATGACTTAGAGCTTGAAAAACACTTAGTAGCTTTCTTTACGAGTAGTAAAACACCTCCTTTCAACAGCGTTCATTCTTTTACTGTAGGCAATCACATGTTCTTTTCGAAGTTATACTTGTTATAACACTGCAAAATGACTAGCATCTGTATCTCATGGGAATGGATCTTCATGGGTTATGTATGATAATGCAGGAGTGGTTCTTAATTTTTTTTAGTTTGTTAAATGTGTGTTCACAATCAGCAGTCCACCAAAACGCATGTGTTTGCAAGTGATTTGTGAAGAGGACGAGGAGCTATGCTAGAGAATTATTTTTCAAATCAAGGAAGTAAGATCATAGTCCCAGACAAGCCTCATACAAGTTCTTTGGGAATGACCAATACTGAACAGAATCAATTTCAAATGGGTCTATAGACACCTTGTTAGGCTGAATACGTGTCCCAAGGACAAAAACTCATCTGTTGCTGGAATAATTCACACTTCTTGGCATTCTGCTCAAAATTCCCTTTATTCAAGTGATCTAAAACTTCCCTAGCCCATTTTATGTATTATCAGAGGTTTTTCTAAGTGCAATTATGTTATTTAAGTAGATGAATGTGACATTCCATGGTCATTGAAATGTAGCAGGTGCATTGAATATCTAAAACAGTAACACAACATATTGCCACAATTCATTACCTGCACTAAAGGCTGTCTTCTCTCTGCTTGCATCATCGACTTACACTTGTCAATATCCACTCTTAAGATATATTGAAAACCACTTTGATCTAGATAGAGCATCCAAAGTAGTCAGTCCTGGACATTGGGTAGGCATTCCTTTTTGGTATTTCATTGTCTTTCTGGTAGTACATGCAGAACGTTTTCGATCCATCATTTTCATCACAAGTGGAATTAAAAGCCTCAGTCTATTTAGCAAGTCGGAGTTATCTGGATAATTGACATATTAGAGCTACATCTCCAGTATCAATTTTATGAGATATTTATTTGTTTGACCTAAATCATGATGTCCATTAGAGAAGGTATCTTGATATTTCGTGAACAAGTTATGTAATTTATAGTACTAATCAGCTGCAAATCCTCCACAGCTCTTATTATACACCTCTTGTAAATTGGTAAGCTGTCATTATATGAAAATTTAACATCATACTTTCTACACATTTCCTCAAGGGTGAAAGATTCAGATGTTCTTTACTGTGGAAATACTACATGTAATTCCAAGTAATTACATCTTGTAATTTCCCATTCACATTTGGTTCATTGTGTTCATGGCCCTAAAGGTATTTTTTATTCCTCAGGTCCACAAACATTCTTCCAGTGATTAATTCATTCGGTCACTCTGGAGTGTTTGGTTCTATTACAACCCATTCACTAGACATATATTTATTCCTATTAAGTACTGTTATGAGTATTTCACCTTAAAGTGTTACAGTAACTGCCCTCCTTCTTGTCATTGGAAGTTCAACTTCTGGTGTAGTGATTGTCATGTAAAGCACGTGGATTTGCTGTTCATAGTCGATGAAGTTATTTGCACCTAGCCTATTTACGTATTCATGTCTCTCTCTACACAAAGTAAGTTCTCAACATGCATTCTTCTTTGTTATTAATTACTCAAACATCATGAGATGTAGAGAAGCTACTTACAATAAGAGAAAATTCCAAGATTATTCTTGCTGAAACTTGTGTGTATTTGCTATTACATCAACCTATCTTCCTTCTTCATTTCTAGAGACATCGCCCCACTTTTCATTACAAAATTGGGTGGAATTATCGTAGCTATAGAATGCATTGACTTCCTGTCAATAAACACATGGACTCATGGAATGGTTTCTTTAAATAATTAACTGCTTATCTAATTTGGGGAAGGTGGAGTATTTTCAGCTGGACTTCACTCCTTAAGTCCAGCTAATTCCCGTTTTCCAATCTCTGGTTAACTCTTTGTTCATCTTTGATCTTGTTGGACTTTGAGACTCATAGTCTCAGTTTTAATGATCCCACATTTACAACAATTCTCTTTTCTAATATCCTTTCAGAGGAGTTTTATTTGCTGCAGTTTTATCATCTGCAATTCCTTGAAAATGTGCTTTCAAGTTACACTTGAAACAACTATCAGATTTTATTATATATCCTTCATTCTGTGTGACTGGCTGTTTAATTAACATTTTCAGTTCTAGTTTATCATCAGGAAAAGTTGATGTTTCAATACTACTTGATCTGATGATCAATAACTACTAGATGGTGTCTTTATTTATCTGCAGCTTTAATGGATTAAAGCTCCATCATCAACTGATGACCTTCCTTTAGAGATGTACACCAACTTTGCTTCATCCTAATTCACATATCCTCATCTTTTATGACATCTATAAATTGGTAATATGCCAATGAGTTCATTATTTCATGTGGAGCATCCTGATAAAATAATTGGGCCAGCCTTTTCAAATCTTCCATAAGTTCAGCAAAGGTCTGTTCTTTCCTTCTTATTCTTCTTTTGGAACCTTGCTTGGGATATTTCCTTCTGTGTGTCACTTCCAACCCTGATGTACAAGGCAGCTACTAATAATTGATAATTATTATGGCTGTCAGCTGGAAGATAGCTTAATTTCATTCAAGCTGATTCTTTTAACTAGGCAGCAAAGTTAATAGCTTGTTTCATTATTCCTTTTCATTCTGGAAATTATTTCAAAATGAGATTGGTATTCCTCATATAATACCTTTCCATTGTATTCCATTGGTGTCTCAGTTGGGTGGTGCTGTTGAACTGGCTGGCTAAATTAGATTTGGATGGGTCATGAAGTTTCTACAGTCACAGATGGCAGATCAATAGTGGTAACAGGCATAGATCAAATAGGTTCTGCTTTTCCATATTTAATAGTAAATGGTGTTAAAGGTCGAAACTGTTGGACAGATGTAAAAATAGGTGTGGCTGACTTAAGATCTGCATTTGCCAGTTCTTTTTTCTAATGTTTTGATCTGCTATTGATTTTTGCACTTCTTTAATTTTGTAATTATAGCCTTTCTGTACTACAGTTTTGTTGTTGAAATCGCGGTGTACATCTCCAATAGCTTCATTGATCTTGTCTTCAATCAGATTTGTTTTTAAATGCATTTTAAGTTTTAAATCCCTTTCTCGTAATGCTTCTCCGATTCACATGTTTCGTGATCTTCATTTACTTTTCTATTTGTTTCTTCCTGACCTTCTTTTAATTATGTCATCGTCTCTAGTAAAGTTTTGATCTGATTTATTGCCCTTTTTATGGTCATATAGAAGTTGAAGTTTTGTTAAAGTTCTGTTTTATTACCACCAATATAATCACACTTCTGACATTAGTATTGTAATGTGTTTTATCATTGGGCAGGTGTTTTTATAATATCGGTAAAAATAATGTCAGTTGCAGTCCACATGGTGATAATGAATTTATTAATTTCTTCAATAATGTTTGCTACAAGCTATATTGACTTTGAAACAAGTTGTAGGAATAAGTTCGCAAACAATGTTTCAATGGAACACACAATGGTGGATATGCTTAACTCAGTTGTAAGCTTACTTCACAAAGATTATCGATAAACATGTTAACTCACAGAGTAAGTGAATACAAGGATAGACCCAATAACTCTCACTCTTGTGATATTAATGCCTTGATGTCTAATAGAATTTCGATACTCGCCAAACTTATGGTGATCAGGTCACTTTTTCACCATATGATAAAAAATACATGCATTATAAATGAAGCAAATGTACAATCTTTTGCAAATAGGTTTGAGGTTTCAACCTGTCAGCAATTAAAGCTGATACACAGTAAAATACAGTAACTGTAGAAGTTTAGAACATTAGAATGATGCACAGTAACTTCTATTTATCCAGAAAAAAAGCATCAACAATAGTATGTACTGACAAAATAAACATAGTATAATAGTCAGATACTGTATTTATTATTGCAAATTTAAAAGCTCAGTGTGACATTTTGCAATATTTTTCTTTCGCCGGTGTCCTGAAATTAGGAAAAAACTTCCTGCAGACTGAACATCTCAACGTCACCTCCAGATTAGCATCCAATATCTGCAATTTCAACTTCATGAAATTTACAGCAGAAAAAAAGTAGATTCACTTAGTCATGTTAGGCCATCTATCAAAAACAGCTTTGTGATGCCTGAGTTGAAAACCATGAACTCATTTTCCTTCAAAAGCCAACTCCACAGCATCAAGTCAGATTTGCCTTTTAGCTAATGATTGATCTGGCTTTGAAGTGAAAGCAAATCTGTTTTGAAACTGCACCTATTCAGGGAGAATATACTGACGGGCATGATTGACCTTAAAATAAAATGGGTCTTTCATGAACTGGAAGAAGAGCCCAAAACTTTCACTATCAGAGAAGCACTTATCAAATTTGCTGAGCAAATTCTTCAACCTCTTCAAATAGCACTGCCAGCCAAAACGAGCAGTTTCTGTATACCACTGCAGATTTGAAAAGTTTATGAAATCCTGACTCTTCATATATATACCACAAAAAGTTCGTTTTTACTTAAACTCTCATACATACTGTGCTAAATTGCAAATCAGCTTTCCCTTTTCTGACATTGTACTTAATAGTCCACTGTTTTCTCATTCACTAATTGTTCATAAATATATTGTATCATTGTTTCAAAATAATCCATGAAGCTTCATGATGTCTTAACTTTCATTAACTTTCTTGACCTGATGAAACAGTTAAAATGCAGTGTCATCTGTCACTAGCAAATCCAGCTCAGAATGTAGTTGGCCAGCTCACCAACATTGCCCAATCAAAAACCAATAAATTGTTATGGAAATGTACCATGGGTGACATACAATGCTCGGTTTTAAATAATTTTCAATGGGAACAGGTAGAATAGTGAAAAGCAAGCTATAGTCTTGGTCAAAATGTTTGCATATTTTGTAACAAACAAAGATCATTATTATTAGGATGAAATATAAATGCACTTAGCACTGTCAAACTGAAATATGCATGTTATATTAAACATATACATATATCATTTGCATAATGGACATCATGAACAATTTATTAGAACAGCGAACAATTTTATCAGACACCTGTAGAAAAATGTGTAATTCAGCATTTCACCTATCACAGCAAAACTTTATTAAAATCTATATAATGACAAAATATAACATCAAATTATTATAATTAGCGTCTGTAATCGTACATCATAACAAACATTAAGTACTTGGTTGGTCCTCCCCGTACTCTAATCGTCTTAGCAAGGTGACATGGCATGCTGTTGATGAGGCTATTGATGTAATCCACCATGACTTCATCCCAGCTTATCACTAGATGGCCAAACTTGTGGTGATCAGGTCACTATATTCGCCATTACTCTACCTCCATGAGAGCGTGTCTAACAGTGTTTACACAGAAAACTAGTATTTACTTGTTGTTACATCTCTACACTATAACTGTTCGTAAGAATGTTGTATCTAACTATAATACCAAGCTCGATATTAATACTGGCATTTTATTCATTAATTGACACTCACTACTACATAATTACCATTACAGAAAATATCAATGTATAATGAAAATCATTTATTCATGTAATACATCTAAATCACAATATGCATAATTGAAAATCAAAGTCAATCTTAACATTTTTATATAATGACAAATATATATATACATATATTTATATCCT
>NW_013667329.1:2308-6748 GCF_000517525.1 Limulus polyphemus | reverse complement strand
CTTTAACCCTATTTTTTTAATTTATTAATAGGTACAAAACTTATTAATATTATACATTATATTTATATCCTTTTCATTTTTCTATCATAAACTTTGTTTTTTATGACTACAATGAAAAACAAAAATTAAAAATATATATGTTGGTTACGTATATTACATAACTCTAAATTATAATAACAAATACGAATATACAACAAGAAAAATATCTGGGTTATGAGAGTATGTATCATCATGTGTATAATTCACAAAATAAAATAAAATTTACTACATACTTTTAACGAAATTCACTACTCAAGTGCATACAATATTATTGTTATATAATATATATACAATTCAATTACTAAGGTTGTAATTATAACATATGATAAAAAGTTAAATGAATAATCATAATTCATACATATAACATGCTATAAACATCATACCGATTGTATAGATACATATATATGAAAACACCAGCAAAAAGAACTTTTCAAGACGAATAATTCTACTCGAAACTCACTATAGTAGATAAAAAAAAAAAAGATTGGTGATTTGACCATCTAATCAAATAGTGCACTGCAGTGTTAATCTGGTATTCTATGATGATTACACCATACCGATTTTCTCTTCAGTCTACGGTATTTCTGTCAGCCATATACCTCGGCGTTTATAAAAGGCAGTCCCGTCATGGCTACCAAGAGTTTTGCCTTGTCCACATCTTTGGTATAGAGTTTTGAATATTCCTCTTTTAGATCTTTACATACCCTAACTAGTTCCATGAAATCACACTCCCTGTCTTCCCATTGATTCCATTCAGGAATTTAGTGACACACTCGATGTGGCAATGGCCCTACTTACCTAACAGGTCTCTCTGGAAGGATGGTTTGAAGCAATAGGTGTCATGTCATCTGAAATAGCATCCCTTCACTGTCACCTTTTTAAGAACATATACTCCAGCTACACTAAATCCCTTTATTTTCACTATGGCACTTTTATCTCTAGGCAGTCTGAAAATTTTTAACACATACAGGATACGCACCTTATTAACACCACAGTACCGTAAAACATTTCCATCTCACGTTTTCGCCATCGATTTGTGTCACACTTCGTAAAAGTTCATATTACCTTCGTTGTTACGTTGCTTACTTTTTAAATTTAATTTAGCGACGTTAATATTCTCGCTACAATCGTCACCAATTTCGTTTTACCTCATGATTTCCTTCTATAACTAAACTGGTAGTCAAATTCTCGTTCTCCATATCTCGATATATTTCTTTTTCATTTTCAACAATAAATCGAGCTAATCCTATTAATTGCCTATTAATTTTGGTATTAATGTTTTACGTCTAATAATCTACTACTCTCATCGATTCGCCATTAGTCTATTCCAATTTTGTCATTGGTTTATATAATTATCTGGGGCCTACTCAATTTTTGTCACTCGAAGTCATATAATTCTACTACTTTCTAGCTTCAGAATATAAATTTTTTTATTAGCTTTCTCTGCTTTGTTTTTCCTTTTGAACTTTAATTATTCTTTATAAATTTAACATTTTATCTCCTGCTTTATAAAACGGTATGTTTAAGGAATACTAATAGGCATAGTGTTATTAGCACTGAAATAGATAACTCCCATTTATCAAATTTAACTTTCTCTGCTGTATCTCGCAAGTCTTCTAGGTGTTGTTTAAATTCTTTAAAATAGTTAATCCTGACCATTTAGGGGGCAGGTGTTGCGTTTGTTCTAATATGTCTTTTAGTTCTTTAATTTCTGAATTCGCTTCTACCTCTCTAATTTATTGTGATTCTTCTTCTGTTAATAATTATTGTAGGTATTTTTATATTTAATTGCACAACTGTATGTTTGGTTTTACTTCTAAAACTGGAGGGTAAGGTTATCCCTTGTCCATGACCTGAACAATTACAAGCTAATTTTAAATATTTACTTTCTCTTAAATTGATCACCATAATCTGATAATCGAACTGATGCACAAACTACTAATAAAGTTAGTTCACTTCGAATGTTAAACAACCTGCTGTTCTGGGGTTCTAGTTTTAATGAATAAAACGGTTTAGGAATATTTACTCTCTTATCTTGTTTTTGATGCCTGCAAAAATCACATAATTACAAGTTACTATAGTTACTGAATAAATTCTGGAACTAGGATAGCACACTCTAATGGGTCTTTAAAATATAGATTTACTGAAATATGGGTAGCTCCTCATCACGAGTGAGGTGAAGGGGGATAACAATATCTCTGAACACCCCAGTTGAAATAAGTTTCTTTCCTTTAAAAACTAAATTCCTGTCATGATTCTTTTTCTGGGTAGCTTAGAACTGGTGACTTTAATAGTGGGTCTTGCAAATTGACGAATGCTTCTTGTCTCTTATTTGTCCACCAAAACGTTACATCTTTCTTAGTTAACTCAGTTAACGGTTTTGTTAATACAAAAAAAATGTGTGATAAATCTCTTATACAATCATACGAATCCTAGAATTTCAGAAATATGTTTCACTGTTTTTGGTACTGGATAATTTTTACAAACTTCTAGTTTCTTTGGGTCAGGATTTACACCTTCTGTGGTTACCACGTGACCTAAATATTCAACTTTCTTTTGCTCAGTTTCAGTTTTAATTTTTTCCACATAACCTATCAAGTATGTGTCTTAATCTTTCTAAATGTTCTTCAAAACTCCCAGCATAAGCATTCTGAATCTTGTAAACAAGATAGTACGATATCAATTAATCTCTGAAATACTGAGAGGGCAGTACATAAACCAAATAGCATCCGATTGAACTGGTGCTTACCTGAAGGTAATAAAAATGCAGTTTTAGCTTTGTCATCTTCCTCAACCTCTACTTGCCAATATCTACTTTGCAAGTCCATCAATGAAAAGTATCTACTTTTATCTAACGTATCTAATGTTTCTTGGATATTTAATAATGGTTTGTTTTTGTTTGTTTGTTTGTTTTTGAATTTCGCGCAAAGCTACACGAGGGCTATCTGCGCTAGCCGTCCCTAATTTAGCAGTGTAAGACTAGAGGGAAGGCAGCTAGTCATCACCACCCACCGCCAACTCTTGGGCTACTCTTTTACCAACGAATAGTGGGACTGACTGTCACATTATAACGCCCTCACGGCTGAAAGGGCGAGCATGTTTGGAGTGACAGGGATTCGAACCTGCGACCCTCAGATTACGAGTCGAGTGTCTTAACCAACTGGCCATGATTTAATAATGGATAGAAGTCCTTAATGGCAATATTGTTCAATTTTTATAAAATCCACACAGGACCTCAACTAGCTATCCTTTTTAGGAACTAATGCAACTGGAGTGCATACAGACCGCTACTGTCCTCTATCACTCCTTGTTTGAGCATCTCTTTAACACACTCCTTTAATTCTACCCTGTGGTTCTCTCGCATCTATATGGTCTTTGCACTATAAATTCAATATCATTTAACACTATCTTATGTTTAACTTTATTTGTCACCGTTTCCTACAAATATATTCCTATATTCTTCTCGTAATCTTATTAACTTCTAATCTATCTTGCTGTGTGGTGCATGTTTCTAATTATTTTCTCTGTTATGCTGTTTTATTGCAGCTATTATCTCTCTACTGCTTGTTTGTTTGTAATTAATAACAAAGCTACACAAAGGGCTATCTGTGCTCTGCCCACTACGGGTATCGAAACCCGGATTCTAGGGTTGTAAGTCCGCAGACATACCGCTGTGCCACTGGGGGCATCTACTGCTACCTTTACCTACTACTAATTGCTTAAGTAATATTACTTTTTCTTCATTTATATTGAACACTTTGATAGGCATGGTGCCTCTCTCAGACACCTTAATAATACAAGAAGCTATATAAACTCGTGCTTTTCTCTATTTCTATAGGTTCATTAAGACTTCATTTTGCTTAAATTATTGTACTTTAGCTTCAATAATACATTGACTTCTCACGGGCACTTCAGTTACTCTAACTACTCTTAAAAGCATTCTTTCTATCAGACTATTCTATTAGGATGCTATGTTGCTTACTCCATGTATAAATGTAGAATCATCTGGGGTTCTGAATTACTATTTCCCTGTTTTCTTTTTTCTTCTCCTATCTTACTTTGCCTTACTTTATTTCCACTTATCTTATTCTTAATTGTCTGTGGACAACTGCTGATACTATGAATACATTTTCTAGGCTTAGGACTTTTCTTTCTATTTTCTCTAATTGGATTTCGGTTTGAACTCTTCCTATTCTTACCATGCTGACTTTGTCATGTATCATTGTTTAAAAATATCAGTACTTTTGTATGTTGACTGTTAATCCTTAGCCTCACTAATGCTAGTGTTCAGCATCTGTCTATTGATTTTAATCAGTGAAAAGGTATTGTTACGACATCGGGGTCACGTGACGCTAGTAACACGTTATTGACTTCTAGAAATATCCTGTTTCTTCATGAATG
>NW_013667329.1:0-1934 GCF_000517525.1 Limulus polyphemus | reverse complement strand
GACTTGTGTCGCTAAAGTTTCGTCGGAACGAATTTACGGAAAATTAACTAACGAACGGAAACGTAACAGTATCATTTATTTCAACTTTAACACATAAATCTGAAAGTACTACTCATTCAAAACTTAAGATATTCATTTCTATGCACAGCTTACCTCTGGTAAGAGATATTTCAATCATAATTTCGTGAGAAATCTTGCTCTATAATACCATTTAGATATCTCTCTAAATCTATCTGCTTACAGATGTAAAATGAGTATACAATTTCTAGCCATGTGGCCTTTCATTACACAATTAAAACATGCTATCTGCTTGTTGTTTTAAGAAGTTCTTCACTACATGCCCTACCTTACCACAGTTAAAGCATTTCAAGCCATTAGGCTAACTCTATTTATTTTGCCAACTTGTTTTATCATTTCTACTACCTTTTGCTGTATTTATAGTAGAATGCCAGGGCCTGTAAATTTTTTTCTCACGTAGCTCTTTTCTAGTAGCCACTTCAAGTAAATCCAGCAATTTTATTGGGTATGTTTGCTTCATTTATATTTATTCTACCTATATTACTAATCACGCTTCACTCATAGTCTGACTTTAATGTATCTTGTATTATTAATTTATTAAGATGTATATATGCTCTGCAAAGTCTTTTATCTAACTCTTGTTACTTCTGTCCAAATAACCTAACTGCTTCTTCTTTATGCTGCAATAACTTGTGAATCTGTGTTAGTATCATGTTTGGTGTCTCTTGCTTTCTATACTTCTGTACTAACCTACTAGCTAAGTACTGAAAATCGGCAGTTTCTCTGAGTTCATCATAAGCTCTAATGTGGTGTTTTGCTTCTCCTATCATCCTTAATCTGAATATATTAGCTTTTGGGCGTCAGTCCATCTTGAAATTCTAGTAGCTTCATTTATTGCACATATAAAACTCTCTACATCTTAATCAATTCTACCCTGAAAAAGTTGTGTAGCTCTTGTGTGGCCTTGCTAGTGCAGATTGATCTGCCACATTCTCAAAATTTGCACCAGGTCTTCTATAGGCTTTTGATTGCGTACCTTTTTCTGTCACATTATCTATGCCAGGAGCAGCAGCCATATATACTTATATACTTATTACTATGTAAGTCTACTTATTCTATTTAGGATATTTTACTGTGTAATAATTGTTAAAGTGTTTTCACACAACACGTTGGCGAAGAAGACTATTAAGTTACTTTTGTTCTAGTTACCTATTGTTCAGTGTCACTCACATAGAGTAACACATTTTATCTTCTTATGTGTTACGTCTCCGTTTGTTAATTAACTTTCCGTAACTTCGTTCCGACGAAACTTTAGCGACACAAGTCCTTACTTAATAAAACTGGTTTATTCTTTCTGAATATAACTTTACCGATACACTTATTTTCAACAGTCGCGCTAAAACAAACGCAATAACGAACGTTAACTTCAACAATACTTTCTCACTGCAGATCAATTACTCACTACCTACACACATTGTCCCGTCACGTTGTCACCCTCTTATACATACCAGACTACCCTATATCTAGTAATCTCCCGACAATTCCCGAAGATTCGAGAGAACGAGTCACGTGACCTCACTGACGCAACACTGCCCCTCCTTAGTATTGTTCGTCCCGAACAATAGCCACATACAATAAGCCAATAACAATTAACAATAACTTAATTAAATGTTCAGAATTACAAACACAAAATTACAATTCAACAAAGTCTCTTAATTTTACGGGACGTATCTTCTTCCGTACTGGTCTCTGTCTTGTTGGCTTCTGCTTCACTGGGGTTCATCTGCTTCATCAGGAAATGTCCTATCGTCGATAACAGTCACATCAGTGGTAGTAACTTCATCAAGAGCTTCACCGTTTCTTTATCAAAACTGAGTAGAGTTTCTTCTTCGACAGTGGCTTCTTCAGTTGGCACA
>NW_013667328.1:239083-245483 GCF_000517525.1 Limulus polyphemus | reverse complement strand
CCTAGGTGTATATATATATATATATAGGTTAAGATATCTGAACTCGGTTTCTCTTGAAAAAAGAAGAGTTAGAAGGGATCTGATTGAGGTGTTTAAGATTGTTAAGGGAATTGATAGTGTTGATGCATCATCCTTTTTCATACTTTTGTTTGTAATTAAGCACAAAGCTACACAATGGGCTATCTGTGCTCTGCCCACCATGGGTATCGAAACCCGGATTCTATTGTTGAAGTCTGCAGACATACCACTGTGGGGCTTTTCATACCTAAATGTGATAATTGGTAGAACTAGGATACACAGATATAAATTTTGGCAGGATAGGAGTCATCTTCAGGTAGGACAACTTTATTTTTCTACCAAGGTGGTGTGATGCAATCAATTCAAGGGAGTTTAAGAAAAGGTTTCATAAATATTTGAATGATAAAGACTGGCTTTGATTTTTTTTTAGTGTTTCATTTAATTTAGTGTATAAGATGGCCTTAGATGGACCAAAATGTCTTTTGATATCATGTTGTTTCTTATGGGTTATTGACAGACTACAAGTATTCATAGAACAACTTAAGTACGTGTTGGATTAATTAGTGTGTTTGTTTGTTCGAAGCAAACTTATTGATATTCAGTTTTGGATGTAACTTTGGTTCTTAGCATTTTTTTTTCATTTGAAGAGTTTACTGGAATACTGGGCAAAAGGAAGAAAATAACAGTCTCGTAAGCCATGTCAAAGAAAAGCTGACTGAGTATAGGGTGTAGTTTGCATATACTTTGTAATCCTTGAATTCAAACAACAGATTGTAGATCTCATAAAACCAAGGTTACATCTTGGAGATGCAAATTTATAGGTGTAAGAGTGCTGGTTTTTTGGAAAACTGTCTTTATAAATTTAAAGTAATTACTTATATGAAATGTTGAATTTGAGGATAAATATTACAATTCAAAACAGTTTTATCCTTCTTCATTGATACTAAAGCATGTTTCCCAGTATAAAGTAAAATACAATAAACTATCTTTTTAGATGGAGTACATTTGTTAATTTTAGAGGCATATATAGCTTCTAAATATTTCATTTTAACCAACTCTTCATGAAATTTGGAAAAAGAATTATTTTATAAGCTTAATTTATTAATATATAAGCTCCTGCCAGTTGCCCAGTGGTGTGAAGGCTTATAATGCTAAAAGTCAGGCACAGATAGTTCATTGTGTGGCTTTGTGCTTAATAACAAAACAAGCTCAAAATATGAATTAAGTTCTTTTTGAACTCAAAAGTAGGTAACTATCATGTTGAAAATATGAACCAGTCAATGTTGTATTTACTTTCAAAATCTTTTCCTAAATTAGTTATTTCAGTATCCAAAAATGGTAGAACGGATGTCACTTGTTCTTCAACAGTAACTTTAATACTAACATGTTAATTATTTGATTAGTTTTGAAATTCCTATTCATCAAATTAGTTTTAAAAATAACAAAGATGTTATCAACATATTTATTGTAATGGATTAAAATATTCAAGACTCTTGTCTCAAGGTAACTTAAAAACAGATTAGCTAAAAATGATGCAACCTTTGATCCCATAGAAACTCCATCTTGTTGTTCATAATGAAAGCTATTAAAAAGGAAATTAGATTCTTTAGTGACAAATTCCAATAGTTTAATAAAAATTGATTTTGTTATACCCTAATAACATCAGTAGTTTGGAAAATTATATTGCTACTTAACTCAGTTACTTCATTTAAAGGTATATTTGTATGTAATGACTCAATGCCCAAACTAGCAGTGTAGACCAATTCATCAAACCTAAGATACATTTCTGTAAAGTTCAAATCTATTTGTTACTGTAAATTCACTTGTTACAAAAGGCTAAAAAGTTACTAATTTACAAATGAAAATACTTATACATGATATAATAGGTTTTATAAGACAGTTTGTGTAATTTAGGTATTCCAAAGAATATTCCATAATGTGAATCAACTAGTCTCATTTCATTATAAATCTTTTCAGATATTAACCCTTTTTTAAAAGGTAGTTTTGTCGATGTCCTCTCAAAGCCGAGAGAATAAATAGTTAAAGCTTTTTCTGTGTTATCTTTCTTATTCAAAATTACTATACCTTTACCAGTTTTAAGAATTAC
Organism: Limulus polyphemus; assembly: GCF_000517525.1. NCBI lineage: Eukaryota > Metazoa > Arthropoda > Merostomata > Xiphosura > Limulidae > Limulus > Limulus polyphemus. The sequence goes on along the minus strand of NW_013667328.1, from coordinate 243,358 downwards.
TAAATTATCCAATTAATTAATGTTTTACGGCTAAAAATTCTTCTTTAGACAAGTTTTACTATAGCTTCTTAGGGTCAAAACTATGAAATTCTGAAAGTACTAAACCTGAAATTTGAGTAACTACATTATCCAAAGTAGCTTCAATTGTTTCCTTTTTCATTGTTGTTAAGTGCAGAGTTCTCTGTTCTGTGCCCACCATGAGATCTGAAACCCAGTTTTTAATATCATAAGCCTTCACACTTAACCGTGAGCCATTGGGGGCTCTAAAGTAACATTAAAATATTCCAAGTAATCTAATTTCCTAGGAGTAACTGAAAATTTTAAACCTTGTGGTTGTACCTTTTTTTTCCAGCTTCTGTCAATTGAATTGATAAATAATCTGTGTAGTTTCTTCTAAAAAAAAGTAGGCACACTAAACTTGTTTTAATTTTAACTTGGTAAAAATATTTTTTTAAAAATTCCATAATATTATGTATATGTACAAAACCCATTCTTAAAATGGCTTCTTTCAAATTTTCTACCACATTTAACCATTTTGTATGTTTTTTGTACAGTTTATATTATAATTCTAATTTTATAAACTTTTGTGAAGATCTAAAGTATTTATTTAAATTAAAAAACTTAAGAACTACATTATATTGTATACATTTATTTAAAAACTAATAAGTAATCTGCAGTTTGAAGTAAAGCCTTTTAAATTTCTAAATTCCTTTAACACGTCCTATGTCTTTTTTGAATGATCTGAACTAATAGGTCATTTTTGGGTAATTGTAATTTCAGAATGAAAATAATGATAAATGAGACTATATACCCTGAGAATTTTAGACAACCTTGTTGCATATAATCATTGCAAAAAATACAAATTAACTAGTGCTTTATTCTTCTGTTATTATTCTAATATTATTCACTTGTACAACTGTGCTTTATTCTTCTGTTATTATTCTAATATTATTCACTTGTACAACTGTGCTTTATTCTTCTGTAAATATTCTAATATTATTCACTTGTACAACATCAGTTACTAAAGCTCTTTCTAGCAGATCATTTAAATTTTAAGATACTTGGAGAAAAATTAAATTAGGCTTAAGTGTAATTATAATTATTTGACAATAACTTTAATTTCTGAAAAAAAATTAAAAATTAAGCAAGTTGTTTTACTGAATTTAGTTTTAAATTTCTCCTCTGTACAAGCCATATGCCAATCCTAAAATAATACAGATAAAAGTCCAACACATTAAAATATAGAAGTAGAAATTAAATGTAATTTACCATTTTCATTTACATTCACTATGTTAAAATTAGTAAAACATGTTGAAGGAACAGTATTTTTTGGGTAATTTTCTTTTCTACGACTTTTGCTAACTTAAATTGATATTCTCTTTTTCTGCTACATTTCCCTTTAGAACATATATACAATAGTACACATAATTTTGTGGTAGAAAGTTGTATAATAATTTTAAATTGAAAAAGAAAAGTGAAGCAAATCAGCACACAAGTTTATACAGTTTGATCTTTAGCCTAATTGCATTCCAAGATTCTAAAAATCCCTCTTCTTGTTTTCTTGAAATTTTAAATTGTTGAGGAGAGTAGAGTAAAAAAACTACATCTACATGCATTTTCTAAGATGCAAACTTCATTTTCACATTATGATATTTCTTGTATGATTTTCTAATCATGCACCCAAATAAATAATGAATACTTGATTGTTTAAATACCTTATATGTTTTTAAGTTCTTAAAAATTCTAAAAAGCACAATGTTCTTTAGCTAGTTAAATCACAAAACAAACAATTAAGGCTGAACATGTTTTTCATAGCATGGCTTGTTGCTGAATACATTAAAGGCATTACAACCAAACAGTCAAGAGATTATCAAGGCAACACGTTTATACACACTCATGGTTTATCACAACCTGGAACAAATGGCACTTAGTATAGGAATTACAATGAACATGCTTATATTTTTGTACTGATGCACAATCTTGTGAGGGATCTTAAAATAATATAGCCAACATAACCATGTATATGTAAATCTAAGGTCTCAGTTTTTCATATATATATATATATATATATAAGAAAACACGAATGTACAATTAAAGTGCATTCCACCTTTACCAGTATCTATGAATTCTCCCAAATATTGCACTAATCCTATTTGTCAGCATTTATCATACATCAAATTTAACAATTTTATCAACAAACACTAGAAGGAAACTAGTGTCCTAACTGCACAATAACAAAGAAAAAAAAAAACTGAATGATTCACCATGTGATGAAGTCTTCAAAATTTTGGATTCACTGAATATAACATTATATTTAATTCATAACTGATTTCTAGTTAAATGAACATAATACTTTACAAATCATGGGTGTGTGCAAAACTTACTTAAAATGCATGAAATAAGATATCCTGGGTTACAATCCTTAGTAGATGTTCTCAAGGAACAGAATAGAGAAAATCTGCTATATCTTAGAGAAACAAGTTTATTAATGAAATTATTCTGAACATTACACATTTATAACCCAAGTTATCATGTTTGGAGTATTAAGGTATTTAAAGTAAAACCTTAAGGGCTGCTACATTATTTTTTTTTTTTACAGTACACAAAATCATGCAGATTTAATATTGAATTTCTATAAATCAGTTCTACAATATTTTTTAACTCATGTTACCTATTTTTCAGTGTCTTCTGCAATTAATATAATACAAACAATCTATTAATGATGTCACTGTTACTGATAATAAAGCAAAATACAGGGTGTCCACATTGAAGTGAAACAAGTTTGAAGCCTTACAACTTTTTATTGAATAAATTTGAGAATGTTGAAACTTGTACAATTACCACACCATATATCTAAGTTTCTATGCTTAAAGTTCTTTTTTGTGTTTCATATTGAATTATGATGATCCCACAAGAAAAGGCAAAATGTGTGCAAAGACAATTCCATACAACATTTGGCAAGGAACCACCAACCCAAAGATACCTGTACGCATGGATGTAGATATCTGAGGAGACTGGCAGTATTCTAAAACAGCATTGTGGAGGAAAGCCCAGAACATTGGAGGAGGATGTTGAACCAGGTGACTTCAATTTGGCCTTTCATATCACACATTTAGCCTTTTCTTGTGGGGTTATCATAATTCAATATGAAACACAAAGAAGAACTTTAAGCATAGAAACTTAGATATATGGTGTGGTAATTGTACAAGTTTCAACATTCTCAAGTTTATTCAATAAAAAAAGTTGTAAGGCTTCAAAGTTGTTTCATTTCAATGTGGACATCCTGTATAAATCAAACAAATAACAGTCATATTATAACTGACTTTTGAAAAAAAAAAAAAGAAAGAAGTGAAATTACAAACTACCTCTTCTACTTACAACCATCCTAATGCTGCCTTTGTTACAAACAAGAAAGCAGCAAGACAAATAAACAACCTCTTGTTTGCAATCATCCTATCTTTGTCTTGTACAATTAAAAAAAATAGTAGTATTTACAAACTATCTTTTCCATTTTTCCATGATTACAAACTAGTTAAAAAATAAGAAGGGAATGGTGTTTATTAGTCTTGATCATTTTTTTAAACTAAAATATCTAGGCACCAATATTTAAAAAAAACAAATAAAAAATGTATGTGACATCAATTTTTGTAAGCAACTCTGCATTTCTTACTTCTTTAATCAATGAAATTGTAGTAGTTAAGAAAAAATGAAGTTGCTCCTGAGAACAAATAATTTTTGGCCAAATTTTTTTTTCTATGGATGCATATTATATACACTAAATGCACATTTTATGCCATACAAGAACGTTTACCAGTAAAACATTTAACACATAAACCAACTTTAGAAAAAACAAACTGAACAACTTAATATCATGTTTTGATTTAAACTAATATACTTAATAAAATACAAATATTTTTTCCTCAAATTTTTTTTGCTTTTTAACATAAAAAATCTTGGCTAATAATATGAAGTATGGAATGTTTTATATAACATGATCCACAAACAAACAATTTTGCAAATGTAACACTAAATAAAACATACAATGCATGCAAAACTTTACAGAATACACTAGTATTAAAATAATACAGTACTTGAAACTAAACTGGTAAAGAAAACAACAAACAATATACTAGAAAAGTTTCAATTCCAGCATCTAATATAAATCAATGATATCTTCCTTTTTTGAATAGCGCGTCACTCTTAGTCTATCATTTGACCAAACATTTGTTTTACTTTTAAGTATATCTTTGTCTCAAATAAAGATTACCTACCTTC
>NW_013667328.1:235050-238877 GCF_000517525.1 Limulus polyphemus | reverse complement strand
TTTTAAGTTTTAATTTTAGTTAAAGTTAAAGTTAAACGTTAAAAAACTTTTAAAACTTTTAATTTACTTCGTACATAGAAGAAAGTAAAAATTTAAAGTTATATATAGTATATATATATATATATATATATATATATACACACACACACACACAAATCTAGTTGCAGTCACCAAGATACAATTTTTGTTGTAATGTTTCACAAATTATTATAAACATTAAACATTTACAGATACTCAGTCTTATTCTCAAAACTGTGCTTTATGAAACATTTTAATATATACTAATGGGAAAATATTATGTATGTTAAGTGACCATAATCTGGCAATCAGTCTTCCAATGGATATCTGTCACCAACACACAGTATAAGAGAACTTATCCTTGATGTTGATTGTTACTAGACAGTATACAAGTTCCACATAATTGTGCACGGTTGGAATAATGCTGGAATAAATCTTCAGTATGAAGCAACTTAGTTCATTATAATATTTTTGGGCTTCCCAAAAATAAAATTCAAGGTTTTCATGAGCCCGAAAACTAAAATTCTTTTCATGTACATGCACACAAATCTGTCAGACTAAATATCAATTACATTGTATTGAGTGGCACACAAAACATTCGGGACTCTAATTCTCGAAATACAAAGTACCGAAACACAAATATAAAAAGCTTTATGTGGCTTACATAAATATCATAATGCACAAACACTCAAAATGTATTGGATCAGTTTCCAATCCACAATTTCAAGATATGACCAAAGTTTTAATGTCAATACACCATCACAAAGCTTGTCACTGTTGGTGCAGAAGTAAAATTAACTGATTGATACTCAAGTATGGGATGAGGTTAAACACTACATGTCAAGATAGTAAATGTGCCAATAAGTCATGTTATGAACTGAAATATGTTTAATATTTTACTTCTGACCAGCCCAATAGTCTCAACCTACAAATTTGTACATATGCAAATTAAATCTCTCATTGATTAATTATTTAAATAACACTTCAAATACTACTTTTCTTATGCTTTATGTTTCTGTTGACAATGTAGTTTGCTTACTTCCAGCATTCCTTATGAGAGGTAAGCTTTAATACCAGTCTTATCATATGGTGTAGAAGGCTAGCTCTGGCAAAAGTATTTTCTATAATTAGGGTAGTGAGTTTGGTGAAACACTAGCAAATGATATGAAGATGAAAATAAAATTTAAACTTTTATTTTTATCGTTGCACTGTATTAGACCAGTTAAGAATAAAGTTCTCATAAAATATATTCTCTAAATGAGTTAAAGGTGTTATGACACAGTTGGCCAAATTAGGTCTGAAAATAAACAAACGATCTAACTAGAAGCAACTTCAATGTACATGTTATTAAAATGCAATTCAATATTTCTTACCAAAAAATAATAATAAAATGACCTTTTAGTGTACAATGTGCTTGGTCTTCTCAAGCAGGCAAAACAAAACAATAACCAACAATTTTTCAAAAGGGAATTAATTAATTATATTTTCCCCTTTTTTTTTGTAAGCCTAACTTAAAAAGCAATTTGTAAAACCAAAAACATGTTGGACAAGCAATTAATTTCTGCTGAAAAGTAACAAAATGCAAGTGTATAATAACATTTAACTAAGATAAGAAACATTTCCCACATGAAAATCAGAAACAAATTTTTCATTCTAATTATATGATTTGATAGGTCAGGATATTCTTACAAGAATATCCATTTTCTAGAACAAGTAGGAAATTTGTGCCATAATAATTAATCACAAACTCACACCCTAAAATTTCTCTCACCTACAAGTGGAAGCTGCTTTTAAGAAAGCCTAATTCTACAAAAGTAGTGTTTAGAATTTCCCTCAGTTGTTGAATAAACAGTAAGAACACTTATAATAACCACAAGTAGAGAAAAAAAAATAATCACAAAACAATTCTTTGAGGTGTCCTATGATGCTTCTTTCAGGAAACAAACCATTTCATGTAGTTATAAAAAGGGGTTAAATTGAAAATATAATTCTAACAAGCCAATATGGAAAGTCAAGGAAATGTTGTACAGCAAAATAATAGATATATTTTAAAATGTACCCGTGACAACTAAGGCATTGCTTTGGTCTTATATTTGTTTATTATGTATGGATGTTTCATATCCAAGGAAGAAATAGTTAATCTATGCTTTAAGACATGATAAAAATATCACAACATTACTGTACTGAAGTTTCAAACTTTTTGGGGAAGCTAACAACAAAACAAGGTCTCATCCCATGAATCTAAATTGCATCAAGTACTTAGTTATTCATAAACTACACGTACCCAACATAACTAAGTAATGTCAATTTGAACTATTATACTCAGAACAAAACTAATACAACTAAATACATATATATAAATAAAGTAATGTCAATATGAACTATATACTCAGAAGAATAGTAAAACAAATGCATATACAAGTAACATCAGTATTAACATGCATGAAAAATCAAAGGAATGATAATGTTTAGTATTTCTCGACAATGTTGTACATGAAGTATTCAGTCAAAAGGAAAGGTTATATGTATAGTTTACTAGTCAAGTGACTTTGTTAGTAGCATTGCACAACAAGAAAGGTTTATGTGTAGTCTTGAAAGATCATAGCTTATGGATTCATACTGTAACAAGAAAAGTTATAGTTAAGTTTTACCTACAGAAAAATTATATTTAGATTTTCAGTTAAATATTGTAGTCCAAGGAAAAGTAAGATGTTAAAAACTGTAGAAGAAGGGTTATACACAGGCTTACAGTGAAAGGAAAGATTAAATGTTAAGTTTGTTTGTTTTTCAGCACAAAACTACACAATGGGCCATCTGTTCTGTGTCCACCATGAATATTAAAACCCGGTTTTTAGCATTATAAGCCTTTAGACTTACCACTGGAGTTAAGGCTTTCAGTGTCAAGTTTCAGGCAAAAAACATTCTGGAATAGATGTTACATAAATATTTATAATGAAAGAAAAAGGTCATGCGTTTTTCTAATGAGGCAGGGGCATTTTGATTTTATGTTTAAAAAGTCACAAAGAACTAGTCACAACAAAAATTCAGTATTACAAAATTTAAGAAATATTCTAAATTTTCAGCCAGACAAAAGGTTTTGAAAAGCAGAGTTACAGTCAGAGAGAATGGTTACATGTATTTTTGCAATCAGAAAAAATATTACATATAAGTCGTCAGAAAGGTTCTACCAAGTTGTGAACAAAGAAAGATGCTGACAGTAGAGTACTTCAAGGTAATATTGTACATCAAGCAAAAGAACACATTGTCATTAGTCATATTGCTAAAAGGAAAAGTTATATTTAATCTTGCATAAAAAAAAAAAATGTTTTAGCCTTGAGATCACATAAAAAGAGCTTGTATTCTTGCAAGAAGGATATGAACCAGGTTTTCAACTACAGGAAAAATGATAGATTCTAGTCACAGTAAACTGAAATTCTTTAAAATCTTACTTAGAACTGATAATAACTTATCTTTGAAACTTCAGATTTTGTATACCACACTAAATATATAATGTATATTAACCAATAAAGTTGGTAACACACAAACAATTAAGTAGGCAATAATGAACTGTTTAAGTTTAAACACTAACTTTCTGACATCGGTAAAATTTCACCTCTGACAAAAAAGTGGCTTCCTGCAAAACATTCAGTAATAAGATGTTAAACATCATTATATAAACATCAAGCACATTAAGATGTTAACTTCTATTTGAAAATGAACATAACCAATCAATGTGTTCAAAGGAAAACGAAGTTTGATTATAAACAAGATTACGACACTTATGATATACAACATTGTTTATTGACAAA
>NW_013667328.1:230754-234087 GCF_000517525.1 Limulus polyphemus | reverse complement strand
TATGAACATAACCAAGTGGAAATCATTTTCTGAAATATAAAAGAACCTAGAAACAAAAACACCAACAGCAGTTTGAACATGTATATCTCTCAGAAACAAGTAATTGTACTAAATATTAAACACAAGTTATTCACAGATTACAGGTAATGACTAAGGTAATTCACATTTTCCTAACAGACTTGAAAAAAAAGAAACTCGGATCCAGATGTATGTTGCCTGTCACAGCATGTGTAAGGAAAGAGTAGTATCGAGGAAGCTTCAATATGAAGATTTTCAATTTATTTTAATTGTTACATATGGACTATTAAAAGGGTGTCAGATGAAGCTGCAGAATTCATACCAAAAATATATGAAATAAATAAATTAATGATGCTATAAATGCTTACTTTTCAACAAAATTTTGTTGGAAAAAAAAATTGAGAATATTTTTAATTCTTTGATTTGTTAGTAGTTGGAAAGAAAGTTACACTTCCAGTGTTTTAGTTCCAGTTAACAAAATTCTATTTTAAACAGTATAAAAAGGGTATTAATGTATCCTAGCTAAGGAAATAGTTTAAAACATTCTAAACTGGTCAAAAGCCTGTTTTAGACAAATGATTAAGAAAATTTTCAAAACAAATAAAACATTATATTTGCTAGTGAAATGCTTTACAACTTTCTCAAGAAAAAAAGAAATTGTTTCAAATAAGTGATAAAAGTTGTGTGTTATGTATAGGCACAGGCACTTGAAGATCAATCATTTTACTTTTAATACAACAGTTCTTATTCAATGAAAGCACCATTTATAGAACTATTTACAATGAAAATTATAACAAAAACCTAATTACAGATTGTACTAAAAAAGCAAATTTATTCACTTAATGATAATAAACACTGGAAAATCAGGTGTATTTCATAGTGTTTGAACAAGCACAAAGACACCATCTTCCAGCCCGATATCAACACAGTAAGATCTAAATCTATAAATGTACATACATACTTACATTACTGCAGTAAGTTTTACATATACTCAAACCAAAATATGAAAATATTGCCTGGAAACAAATAATTCTGACTTGTACTTCTTCATGCATGGTTGTGTTGATGACAAAGAGAAATTGCTGGTATGTCATTTAAGTCTATACTAGTTCAACAACTATATTTTCTCTCACTTAAACCTTTCAATCTGAGACTCAACATCAATTGTAGAAATATAGTGGGTATGCATTGACTTAAAAAAAAACTATGTTGAAAAAAATAAATAAATTAATAATGCCAAAATTTTTTTATCAGAAGATAATGGAACTCAAAACAGGATATGACAGTCTTAGAATGAAGTAAGAATAAAAGTTTTATGAAGCCTATGCTTTAGGCTGATAATAGCCCTTCCTTTTTCTACCTGTGAGAAAATAAAAGTTGTTATCAGCCTCAAAGTTTAATCTTAATAAAGTTTTATTCTTTTATCATTTTAGGTTATGTATATATATATCCTTACTTTAGTGTGCCATGTTAATCACACCTGGAATGTGCACAATTCAGACATCATGTTGTACTGCACGACAGAATGACACATCTAAATCATACATTACAATGATATATGTGACAGATATCATGATTACCTGTTAAACATGCAAGTTAATTACACATGACATTTATGAAATGTCATATGAAACATGGTTCAGTAACAAGGGATGATGCATATGTGACAGGTATGAAAGTCACATGTTAAACATTTGGTATGTAACACAGACATCAAAAAATGCATCATATTCATGCATTTAAAATACCTAAAAGTCACATGTGAAAAATTCAATATGGTCACACTAGGTTTGAATATAGGTAGTTACCAATAGTGAACTTTGCCTTAAGTGAAAAACTTAATAAAAAATTAATGAAGAAAACATTCATGTTCCATTAAAATCTTTTAAAACCTGTCATGGAATTGCCACAGATAATGAATACTCTTTGAGGAAAGGCCTAACTCTGATACAGAATATATCTTTTCTCAATTTTCCATAATAAAAACAACAACAAAAAATTCTTCTTTGCAAGTAGATTAAAAGTTGAGACCTTTCCTTTACACATTAAACAAATAATGACTTTGATGATGATAGTATCATGTACAGATAATGCAGGGCACTTATTGCTGAGGTTTAAGGTATATGCTGTAACCTGTAGATGAATGATCTGAAAATAGAGAAAAAGAAAAAAAAAACACTTCAAGAATACACTGTGAATGGTAACAAAAGTTTAAAATAATAAACATACAAATTCTGGTAATTCTTATTAAAAAAAAGTATGAAAACAAGCAAACCCAAGGAAAGAATGATCCTTTGTTCAATTAATAGTGGTTATGGGAATTAATGCACATGTAGGATGTGTTGTCCTTCTAATGGTTGAGAAACACAGACTAATGATGATTACACATTGGGGTCAGAGCTTTGTTCCATGCTTGTAGCATACACAGGAATTCTTTCAATCACTTCAGTACAGTGGCATAAAAAAATTTAGGTTTGTTTAAACTGTTATGTGCTTTACAACATTTTCTGTAATAAAGTAGAAACTAAGTTAATAGGTTAGATCTCTGAAGTTATAAAAGTCAATCTTACAAATATGATGTAAAATAATGCAGATGTTACCTTGTATCTGTTACCTCATAGCTGTGCAATAACAATGAAGGTGTTACCTTGTATCTCTACAGTAATGATGCAGTTGTTACCTTATAGTTTTACAGTAATAAAGAAGGTGTTACCTGATACCTTTACAGTAACAAAGGTGCTACTTCATACTTTTAGAGCAACAAAGGTGTCACCCAATACTATTAAAGTAACAAGATGATGTTACCTTATTCCTCTCCAGTAACAAAATGATGTTACCTTATACCTCTCCAGTAATAAAGGTTTTACCTCATACCACAATTGTAATAAAAGACTTCCCTCATACTTCTACAGTAACAACAAAAGTCTTACCTTTGTTGGTATCACAATAGTATATGGAGTCATTGGACATGTTCTGGATCACCTGAAAAAGATGTTCATTTATTTTTATAATTAACACTTAATTCCAAATTTATTTTTTCCTAACTTGCAAAATTAATTTATCGGCTGTTACACATAGAAGAAAATATTTTGACCATGAAAATAAAATATTCCAGTAAAAACATATGATCATTCCAGTCAGAAATTTCCATATATATATATATGTATATATTTATTCAAGAAAGCTACAAATTTTTTTATAAAACAGATTACACTAAAAGGATTGATAGCATGAATTTTACACAGCATATCGAAACCTTAGATGAAATACAATTAAATGTATATATATATATATATATATATATATATATATATA
>NW_013667328.1:224897-230744 GCF_000517525.1 Limulus polyphemus | reverse complement strand
TATATATATATATATATATATATATATATAGAAAAAACAAAGAACTAAAGCCACAAAACAAACATCCAACACCAGAGCACAAATCATAAGGTGGGTCATTATGTAATGAGCCTGGTTTTTGAGATACCAGTGGAAGTAAGACACAAAATATGTTGGGGTACACTGTTTGTGTGTGAAATGATTTTTCATTCCTGTAAGTTACTAATTTGAAATTATTCTTTCTCCCAATCATATATCACATACTGCACATTTTCTGAAAAAGTTTGGTTTCAGTTGATATTTTCTCAGTTTTTATAACTTCAGAAAAACTTGCATTCTGATGCAAGATTAGTGCCACTCTCCTTATTTGTAGTATATTTAAAAACTAATTGTGGCATAAAAAAAGAGGAGTAGTACCATTTTAGAAACTGTTGGTACATTCTGTATGTGTGTTGGTAATAAAAAAGTTTAAAATATATTTTTTTTCTCTAAAACACTGTCTGTCTCTACATGTAAATGACCAAAATTATAAAATCTGAATGAATCTGCTCCTTCTTTTCCTTACCATATCTGTGATATGAAAATGAATTCCTGAAGGACCCATCATATAGATTCCGTTCACAGTCTCCTTCTGAAGCCTGAAAACGTCTTTCAGTTTCTGCAATAAGTCTTGTACTGAGAAAGTCTCCAAGTAAACAGCATGAAAAGCTAAAAAAAAAAAAGATTAGGAATCATTTAATACAAAGCTCGTACAACATAATTTAAGTAATTTTTTAATGCTGAAAAACACTGCTAAAATACCCCTTGAATTTCAATGTACTTGTCACACAATTCCCAGATATCATCTGTTCTGAAATTCTTTCTTAATTCAATAAGTACACCACCACACTCTTGCAGATAGTATCTTCCCTTCAACTAATATTATGTTGTAAACAACTAATTTCCTACACAAATGTTTATGATTTTTTTATACTTAATTTGCACATCTAAAAGAAATCTCTTCAAACTAGAGTGATTCAATACAACAAACACATCCAAGTGGAATATGTTTGTATGTCTCCATAACCTTACTATAACATTTTACATAAAGCAGTTTGGTTTCAGTTAATTTTACTTAAAATGACATGATTTAAATTATACAGTGTACCTTTTACATCAGGTCTAAACATGCAATTTTTACAAATAGTATTTCATTTCATATGGTAGCCATTGCAGTGCTTGTGTAGTGCACAATTCCTCCAAATTTTCACCATTCACATAAATACATTTAAGTAAAAAGAAGTATGGTTTCAAAGCTTACTTTAATGAAAAGGATTTCACTTTAATCAATGTACCTAACGTAAGTTAGGCCCAAACACAATTTTTCACAAGTAATGTTTTTGTTATTTAATATGCCACACATACTGTATAGTTACTGAAGTTTTTACCATTCTTTTAAAAATATATTCAGGTAAAAACAATTTAGTTTCAAACTTTACTGAAAAATATAATTTAAATCATCATGTGCTTTTTATGTTAGGACAAGAAGAAAAACATGTTATTTCATATGATACACACTGAAGTTACTACATATTGAACAATTCCTTCAAGTTTTAATCATTTTTCAGATAAAAAACAACATGAAAGCATTTCAACATGCTGTTTGAACACAGTAATTTAAACCAATTATCTTGACAAGTAGTATAATAAGCAATTATGATAATCATTACACAAAAAAAAATACTATCTTACTGATCTAAGCAAAAACAAACAATAACTTAATCTGAATTTGAGTATAAAATTAATTATCTTGCTGACCTAGATAGTATGCATACCAAATGATTTACTTGATGTACAAATGATACAAACCATCACAACTAATACAGTTTGAATACATCTCTACATACACTCAAATGAAAATTTACTTGATGCAGTTTACTACGAAGAAAGAATTGCTCTGATACTTTGCATGATGTGAAAAAATAATTGTTTTGCTAATGAGACAATTCCAATTAATATAAACGTAATATAATAATCTTGATAATGTGTATGATGTCTCTCTATCGACTATCTTGAAAACTACTAATATATATCAGGTACTAGATATGAAAGTTCATGAAAAGTTGAAAAAGAAAGAAGTGTTGTATGTGTTAAAAAGTAAAAAGAAATTAAGTCTTGTCTTAAAGGTGAAAAACAAATAACAAGTACAGGTGCATTGCCATTGGATAAAAATCAACAACTTAATCTTAGACACAATTCCTTTTCAGCCAAAAGCTTAGAAGGGAATTCAATCTAGTATAATTTTTCTGCTGTGCTACTAATATTACCTTATTAATTTGAGCTTTTACTACCATAATGGAGGTTGGAATGCCTACTTCAGAAGACAGATTTTCTTACTCACCACCAAATAGTAGGACTTTTTCTTATTTATTTTTCACTTCTTTTCTTCTAAGAGCAGTAATCTTCCCACAACTTTCTGCTGGCAGTGAAGAATGATGTGGGATGTTGTAAGCTTGAACACCTACATCTTATTCTCTTATATTGTTTCTTATTTTACTCTTCTATTATTTTTCTTTACATATGAGGCTTTGTAAACAGAGGTTAAGACTGGTAGATGGTGTATCACCACCACTATGTGGGTCCGATTTCTGCAGTAACTACCAAAAACGAGGACACATCTTACACCTCATATTATAGACTATGTCCTGGTGAAATTTTTTTTTCTGTTGTGTGGCATTTTTGTTACAGGCTTGTTTGCTTTACAAATGTTTTATTTCATCAGAGGCTTGGTCTTGCTGTTTGTAACATAGTCCTTCCTTCTTGATGTAAATATTATCTTATTTGCTTATATAATATATAGTAGTAACATCATCACATGGGTAAACCTGCTCAGCAGAAAAAGTTTCTTACTTATCTTATTTGATGCAGATGGTTTATTTTTAGTCACTAATACCATTGTATCAAAACACATCTACTCTAAGATAAGAACCAGTATGATAGATTTTTCATGACATTTAAGTGCCCACTGCATGTTGAAAAATGGCTATCAAAACACATCTACTCTAAGATAAGAACCAGTATGATAGATTTTTCATGACATTTAAGTGCCCACTGCATGTTGAAAAATGGCTAGGAATTCAACTACGCAAAGTGCTGTTACAAGTGAAACAATAACCAACTTCCTATACCATTTTGTTACAAGATAAACATTAGAATATTTTTGCTAACCACTTTCTGCTAAAACCTAGTATTTCCTTTTGGCATGATTACTGCCCAGAGATAAGACTTCAAGACAAGTATTTCTAACACACTAATCAACTGATACATGTAAAAATCCAAGATCTCCACTAGTAGGACAGTTAATCCATCCTTGTATAAGGAAAAGCTCAATACGAAAAAATCGACACTCAAAGGTGAAATTTGAACAGGAGATTTGCAATCTAAAAATAAAGGATAAGAATAAGGGAATCAGGAAAAAAATACTCCACTCCACTACTATACAATTAAACATTTTTCATATTCCTCTCAACAGCAGTAAGCTAGTCACTGGAAAACTGTAGTCTGCAAAGGAAAAAAATTATAATTATAATATTAATAAAGCAATGCTCCCTACTGTTATATGCTGATCACTGGAAAAATACAGTGTCTGCAAAAGAAAGAAATTTATAAATACTTCTACTACAAATAGAAACCATTCTCTCCACTGCTGTATTTTGGTTACTGGAAAAAACTAGTTTCTGCAAAAGGAAGGAAACTTTTAAATGATGATACTCTGGATCAGGGGAAGCAAAGCCTTTTGGAACTATACAAAAAAGTTTGAATATACAAGCTAAAAGCTACAAAATGAGCTATCTTTGCTATGTTCACCATGTGAAATTGAGCCCCAGATTTTAGCACTAGTAATTGTGTGACTTCCCACTGACCCACTGGGGGACAGAGATATATCTCATCTGTTATATTATGATTGAGAGAATAGGCCACGTAACACAGTATTATATGGTATATCTTGGGACATTAAAATGATTATACTTATCTAAGGACTCATGTGTATCATGGAAAATTACTCAGAAAAAGGAATTCTAGAAGATAATAGTCAGTCATTTTCTTTTACAGAAGAACTACATGCCCACAAAAAATATACCACTCTTTTTTAATTTAAGGGTTTTCTATAATTTTTCATAGAAAATCCTATCATAATCACACATACACTTATAAAGGCTAACAACTGCCATCTATAAAATTTTCATTCAGGTTAGTGTTATAACATTTTTTAGGAAATATTTCGACTTAATCAAATACTTGCAACATCTCCATCACACCTATTTTGAAAATACATCTGTGTAAAAAATCAGCAAACATTTATATCAGAGAAAAGCAACTTCATAAACTTGTTAACAGGGAACAGTTTAAGAAATATGACAAACTACCACAAGGCAAGAAAGATTATGATATTGAGTATTTTCAATAATAAGAGAGAACTACATGAAGAAGAAACCAGTAAATATACTAACAGAAAGCCCTATGACTAAACTAAGAAGAGGACTAAAACTGTTTCAATGGCCTTGACAAATTCAAACGACCTGAAGCTGATGTGGACCATACAATACAAACAAATATCTACAGTCAACATTTTAAAAAATTTCTAATACTTTGCTGAACATTTTTCCCAAAAATATTTCTAAAGATTCTTGACATTTCTTTTTAAAGGAAAAAATACAATACAAACAAGTAAAAACCACTATTGCCATGGTTAGTAGACTATATAATCACTTCTGATGTGATGGCAGTTTTGTATGGGGAGGATTGCATTTTTGAATAACTAAAATCATGGACTACGTGTAACACACAAAGAAAAAAATACAGATAAAAGAACTGGTAACACACACATTCAATCTAAGACAGAAGTCAGTAAAACTGGTTACCTCTGTTAAAAAAATCCAAGTAATTAGACAAGTCAAACTGGATGATGTTAGTCTGAACAAGTGGATAGATAGCACACTTGCTATTCTAACAGCAAAAACAAAAATGTGTGAATACAAGTTTTTTCACCATAAACAGTCCTTCTCAGGAAGACACTAGCAGATTACTAACTACAAGCAAATATAAATTAAGTGTTAATTAGGGATGAAAATAATAACAACAATAAACTTAGGAACTATAAGCAATTAGGCTTAGATGACAATGATTAGTATTCAACCATCACTACCATATTGCATTCATGATGTTAGAAAAACACGTAGGTTCAAAAAGTCTTGCAAGAAATGAATAAAAACCCTATAACTCGAGCACTTTCGAAAGGTAGACCTTTCAAAAGCACTCAGGTTAAAGGGTTTATATTCATTACTACCATATTGTAAGTACTCAAATACAAAAAGAAAAAATGTTAGTATACTGCTACAATAGTCATAAATATACAGGGTTGAGTATGTTATATTAAAATGATTTTAACATGTTTGTTTTTAGTTAAGCACAAAGCTACATAATAGGTTATCTGTGCTGTGCCCATCACAGGCTTGAAACAGTTTTAGTGTACAAGACCAGAGACTTACCACTGAGCTACTAGGGGCCAATTTTAATATGTAAATCAGCAAATCACACAACAGTTGAAACTGATATAAAATTGCATTGGAACAGCATGTATAAGAATTACATTTGGACATTGTATGTCATTTCATAGGTAGTGTGATGCCACTGCAAAATGAATCACTTTTTGAGAAAGGTTTGTAACAGACCTTTCCAATACAAAATTTACATACACTCAGATCACACAGATGCATTCACGTTCAGGAATTTAGAGCTTATAGTATGATGATATCCAGTGGTGGGATTCAAATATTTTAACAACAGGTTCTCTCACTAGCAGCATGTAAAAATATTAGATATTAAAAA
>NW_013667328.1:216537-224022 GCF_000517525.1 Limulus polyphemus | reverse complement strand
CATTAAATTCTAAGAACAGGTTCGCACGAACCGGTGCGAACTGGCTGAATCCCACCACTGGTGATATCCCTTGTACTTAATGGCATCAGAACACTTAGGAATATGGTTAACTTGGGGCACAAGGACCATTCAGAGAGAGACCCACAACAAGTCATCTCACAACTGTGGTAAGCAAGGTGTAGCATCTTGTAACAGATGATAATCTACAAACTCAAAGGTCAATGGCAAAAGTCATCCACATGTCTAAGGCAATAGTACATTACATCACCACAAAAGATTTCCATCAGGAAAAGCAACACAAGTTGCTTCCATGACATATTTATTCAACTGTCACATACCTAAAAAAGCTGGAGAATGAAAGGGGTATTCATGTTATTCACACAAAGACATTATTGATCAAGTCACAGGATTTTTGCATGATTGGACTGTTCAAACTGGCACTGTGAAACTGTCATCCTTGTAAACTAGATAGATTATGGAAAGCTGGCAGAGGGGGTGGTGTGCTTTTGACAAAAAAAGCTTTATGAAGAAGCTGTTTGTAATAGAAACTACACTACAGAGCTATTATCAAGATGCACAATCATCAGATACAGCATGACCAGACACGATGGACTGTAATGGGGTGATGAGGTTCCAAAATCGTTTTAATGTAAGGTACTCAACCTCCGTACTTAGTCACTAACACAAAACAAAGTTTAATTCTAGTATTAAAAAAGAGCAAATGACAAATTTTTGTATAATATTTTCAAAGATATAATTTTCTTCTCAATTCAAAGTTTGGTACATATATCAATTAAATCCCCAAGTCAGGGCCAAGGGAATTACATACTATAATACTCCTTCCTCAATTCAGCTCCAAATGGGAAGTACAAGAAGTTGCAGATGGAATGGAAATCATTTCTTGAAAACCTGTTCCAGGAAGAATTAATTAGTAAGATTTATATCAAGCACTGTTAGCTGATAGTCAGTCATAAGGCTTTAGTTCAAAACAAAAAAATAAAAGAAAGTGTATTAGTTGTTAACTCAGCGAGGCCCGAGTCGTACCAAATCTGCTTTAAGTTAATGGTTCTAAACTGGCTGAAAAAGTCACTTAAATATTTTGTCTGGCTTAAGTAACAAATCTCCAATGACACCCATTTAAAAGTTGTGCATAACAAATCACTTTAAATCTAGAACAGAAAGAATTCAAAATATGCAGGCCATATTTGGTTGCTACAGTAATTTTTCCATAAAGTTTATAACAACTTCTTATGTTGCAAGTGCTTTATATTAAACATCTGTGATTCTAGAATAAACAGTAAAAGCATATAAAAATAGATACAAGTACAAACAATGTAAAAACATGAGTTACCTCCAATGTTGTTAATACAATGGGTACATTTTTGTTTTGGTTCCAAAATGCCAGATTTTAGTTACTGATATAGAACATATTTTTTAGCTAATAAGGTTAATATTTACATCACAGAGTTGCAGGCAAAATGTTTTATAAGAAGTATTACATATTAAATCAGTATGGGTGAATACAAGTATCACTAAGTAAACAAATATTCTGTGATTTTTAAACTTTTTCAAAATTTTAGACTTTTGGGGTCCTCAAATTGTTCAAACTGAGCCATATGAATAAAACACACACTATAAAGAGCTGAAAGCTACCATGGGTATTGAAACCCAGTTTTTAGCCTTACAAGTCACTAACTTACCATGGTGCTACTGGTAACTCAGAGACAGGATCATGAGAAAATGTTGTGGACCAGAAAATAACATGAGACATTAAAGATAAGTTTTCTTCTGAACTAAACCTATCAACACTTAACTTTTTAAACCAGTATTTTTTGCACATTCTGCTGTTGATCTAAAATGTGTTTCAAAACAAAGGAAAATGCTTCACAGAACTTCATGCGAAAGGTGGATTATACAGTGGTTTGGATTAGTTTTCAGCGAGAGAGACATAAATGTTATAGGACACTGTCATCATCTGATGAGTAAATCAGGATTTTTGGCCGAACACTGTCAGCATCCACTTGGGTTTAAGGAGTTAAAACAGATACAAGTCACTCTGTCACATATTATTATTATTTCAAGTGAAAAATTTATTCTTGCTATTTATATGTACTTGCTGTTACATTGTATTATGGTATTAATCATTAATTACAATATAATCATGGATGCTTCAGATATAATTGATAATGTTCTGACATGAGTAAAAGTTCCTTTTTTTAAATTTAACAGTTTTGGTACAATCAGGAAATTGCAATGAGTGTGTTTCACTTTTACATTGTAAGTAAGAAGACAATCTGTACAGATGAAGAACCTGAGAAGTGTAACCATTATTAATAAAATAAGAACAGCAAGAATGAAATTTGTCTTGAAACACAAAGAACATTGTAACAGATATATTTTGTATGTTGATGTAAATTTATTTTATAATAAAATTATTTAAATGTATGAGCTGCTTGTATATTATTAACTACACTGAAAGATTTCTAGCTTCTGGATTTAAAATATTTATTTTACATATATTTGTGATTTTCACATTAGCACATTTTCATTTTTGTGTTTTTTCTGTCCTAAATAGTCACTAGTTTTTATACATTATAAATATGAGATAAAAATTACTTGAGACACAAAAGAGGCAAACCATAAAAAGAACATAGATTGCAGTAGTTATACTGTTCCACTCCTATAACACTGAATTTATATAGTTTTTGGCTACTCATGCCATAGTTTTTATTGTAAATACAAACTGTAACACATGGTTTTTATGTGAACATATTCGATTCTCCCAGCTGCAATTCTATGTTTCTTGTAATACCTAATGAATACAACAAATTCTCAATCTGTGGTCCACGGGCTTCTTTCAAGTGGTCCATGAAAATGTTTTACAATTACACGAAGGAAGCAATAACAGCGTATAGATCTCATTGTAGTCAAATGATACATAGAAAAATTTAGGTAGTCTGTGAACAAAAAGATTTGTACATGGTTCTTCTATACATACTGTACACACCTTGTCTACATTTGTACATGGTTCTTCTATACATACTGTACACATCTTATCTACACTTGTACATGGTTCTTCTATACATACTGTACACACCTCATCTATATTTGTACATGGTTCTTCTATACATACTGTACACATCTTGTCTACACTTGTACATGATTCTTCTATACATATTGTACACACCTTGTCTACATTTGTACATGATTCTTGTATACAAACTGTACACACCTTGTCTACATTTGTACATGATTCTTCTATACATATTGTACACACCTTGTCTACATTTGTACATGATTCTTGTATACAAACTGTACACACCTTGTCTACATTTGTACATAATTCTTGTATACATACTGTACACACCTTGTCTACAATCTTACATGATTTTTGTATGGATCAGGATAAAAATGGCTGTTTTACCAGCATCTTTTAGTAAAGCAACAACTGCCTTATAAACTGCAAGTTGACAGTCAGAGAGAGGCCCATGTAAAATGCCAATAACAGCTGAATTTGAAAAGCTGTGTTCCTCATTTACAATTATTATACTTTTTTTTAAGATATAAATGTAATATTCAAAATGTATAAATCTACATGTAAGAAATAATGTTGTCCATTTCTTTTTGTTTAGTACAAAACTTTCTTACTAATTTCATGCAAGTGATTATGTAACAAAAACAGTAATTATAAAAATGATCCATCAAAACCAATATTGCAGATTGAGAGCAGACAAAAAAAAAAGTGGGAAAAATCTGAAATATTTCAGTAAGTGCAGTAGACTTTTAATATTTACATATAAATAACCAATAGTCAGTTCTTGTTGGTAGGCAATGCATTGACAATGAGTTTTACTCGCATGTGGCATGTTGTTGATCTGTTCATATGTGTAGCATATAAATCACTATAAGCATGTAAAAACATGTCTTTATGTAAAGTAAAACAAGTTCCACTTTGAAATTGAACCTGTTTAAAATTGGAAAAGATATGGTAATTCAGTAAAAGAATAAACTGAATATTCATAGAGGGATCCCACAAATTAGGATGTCCTGGGCCCCATCAAAGTTAATCTGGCCATGCTTGTATGCACCTCATCTGCATTTGTACATGTTTCTTCTATACATGTTATATGCACATTTTGCAATCTTATGATTGTTGTATATATATATATATTGTATTCATCTTGTCTGCAACTGTTTGATTCTTATGCAAACCTTGTCTGCAACTGTTTGATTCTTATGCAAACCTTGTCTGCAACTGTTTGATTCTTATGTAAACTTTGTCTGCAACTGTTTGATTCTTATATACACCTTGTCTGCAACTGTTTGATTCTTATATACACCTTGTCACCAACTGTTAAATTCTTATATAAACCTAGTCTGCAACTGTTTGATTCTTAAATAAACCTAGTCTGCAACTGTTTGATTCTTATATAAACCTAGTCTGCAACTGTTTGATTCTTATGTAAACCTTGTCTGCAACTGTTTGATTCTTATGTACACCTAGTCCACAATTGTTTGATTCTTATGTACACCTTGTACGCAATTGTTTGATTCTTATATAAACCTAGTCCATAATTGTTTGATTCTTATGTACACCTTGTATGCTATTGTTTGATTCTTATATACAACTTCTATGCAACTGTTTGATTCTTATGTACAACTTCTAAGAAACTGTTTGATTCTTATGTACACCTTGTATGCAATTGTTTGATTCTTATACATAACTTGTATGCAATTGTTTGATTCTTATACATAACTTGTATGCAATTGTTTGATTCTTATATAAACCTTGTCTGCATCTGTATATTTCTTGTATACATGTTGTATGCACCTTTTCTACATTTTTATGATTGTTGTACACATATTGTATTCACTTTGTCTGCAATTGTTTGATTCTCACAGAATATTTCACTGCTGCAATTGAAAGCTAAAAGTGTACAACTACAGAAAAGTGAAGTTAAAAAATGCATACTTTGTGCAGCTATAGGTAAATGTTTTCGGTAAGAGATGTCTGGTATGTAGCTTTTATTTCTTTACATCTAAAGGTAACTGAAACTCTTGACTGATATTCCTTTTCATCAAACCAGCTAAGAGCTAATACAACTCACAACTTGTGTACCACTCAGCTGATTGTAGTATGGGTTAATATATTTCATTTTATAAACTACAAGTGTTGTTGTTCTTGCATGATACAATCACTTTTTACTGTCTTTGAAAATGTCCGAGAGAGAAAAAAATCATACAAGTATCTACAGTAATGATTGATGATGAACCAACAAGTTCAGCACTGTAAAAGTAAAGAACATTTTTTACATCTCACACATTTTCTTATATTCTGGTTAAGCAACTGGGTTGGAGAGAGTTTACACTTAAATTTCTGATGAATGGTTCATTCAGGACAAATCAAAATCAAATATTTTAGGTAGTTAGCTTGGTAAAACAAATACCACTATAGAACAATGAAGTCTTAACTTTTCATGTATGATAATGTTCATCATAATCCAAGTAACAGATTACATTAAATATGTGGAGAACCATTGCCTCAGTTCTCAAGATAGTCTCCATGTTTAAAGCTCAATGCACTTCTTCCATCATTCCACGAGCTTCATTCAACTAATTTGGAAAATTACAGATGCGATTCTTCCCCCACATTTTATGTTTTAGAATTCCACATAATTTTGTTAACTGAATGTATCTCATTGACAGATTATTTAAATTATTATTATTATTTTTTTTTTTTTTTTTTATATAAGATATTTGCTTTTATGTTTGGAACAAAGATGATTGTGAACTTACTCAAAAATACTTAAAACACAACTCATTTAGTAACAATTTGCCACATTCTGTTCTTTACAATCTTACTTATCATTAATGATGTCATTGTATCATGAATGTGGTGCTTTCATTGTCATAAAAATATTCTTATTGCTAATCTTTTGACTTTCATAATTTTATTCCTATAATGCTGCTCCTTCTTAACAAAAGTTTCACTGAAATTATTGTTTATTACCTTGTCATAACTACAAACACACCTTTCTATGTGAAGCTGTACTTCACCTGTTACACCTAGGCAACATTGTTGTTAATGTTGTTTACATAACACAGGCTATAGTTTATTAAATAATAAATAAAAGACATTGTTCCACTGACAGATAAATAAATACAATGCACTGAATTACTTCTGGCACTTTTAAAAAATTTTTAACAACAGCACAAATTACCCCTTGAGTTTAAAAAAAAGTTTAGAAATTAAAATTTGTCAATACTTGGAGAACTGAAATGTCTGTTTAAAAACATCAGATGTATGAAGTGTTGCCCATGCAAACTGTTCCTGAGAAGACTGAAAAAATGAAAGTAATATGGTTCTAGGCAGTGGCGTGCAGAGGTTCTATGATGCCCGGGGGCCTTGTACCTAAGACCTTGGGAACGGCGGAAAGGGTTCTACTATTCGATGAGACTCTTTGTGTTGGATGCCCGGGCCCCGGCACCTTTTGCTCCCCCCTCTACACGCTACTGGTGCTAGGTCAAGACTATAAGCAGGACAGGGAAGGACTGGCCATCCAGATTTCTTAATCTGATACAGGTATTACACAATAAGCAATATGAGGCCAGTATTATCATACAGGAGGAGAATATTTGTTAAATACATCTTACTCATATCAAGCATATGGGAAACAAAGTAACATTTCTTCTGAACACCCCTCAGACTATTTTGTAGTTTGTTTCAAACTTAATCCACAAGTTACTCAAACATACATGAAAATACAGATTAACAACTTTAAGAAAAGTTTAAACCATAATACAACTCTATCTTAACAAAAATTGCAGTAAGTTGATATTCCACATACTTATTCAGTCATTATTATGTTTAATCACACAAATGACATATTAAAATTTGCTTTTTTTTTGTGAAGAAAAATTCAATCTCAATTATTTTAGTGTAGCCTCAAAGCATATTGTCAAATTCATATTAAAATGCCTTTGCTGGAAATTTTTAACACTATAAATTAACATTTATACTTGTCATTAGTATTAGGCTTATTGTTTTCCTAACACTACATTTTTTAATCAGTCCCTCAGATTTTTCAAGAAGAAGAATGTATAATAGTATTTCAACCACACCATGTCTGCCACATCTATTTCAGATGAAGCGTTTTTCCCAATATAGAGAATTTCAGACCAGCTGGGACACAACAAACACAGCAGTGGTTGGAACAGTATTTAAATAAGCCATTTGTTACAACAACAATTGTCATGGTGTGTATACAATTTCTAAGCTGGCAAAGCATGATCATTATAAATTATGCTTGTGATAAAAAATCAGTTTTAAGCCTATTATATTTTTAACACTACATTCTTTACTTTTTTTTTCAACAAGAAGTGCAAGGTATTAGGTCGACAAGAAGTTAATGTCACTTTTTTAGATGAAAAAATCCGAACAACTTGTATATCAAAACAAAACATTTATTAAATGAAATAGTCTCC
>NW_013667328.1:197335-215578 GCF_000517525.1 Limulus polyphemus | reverse complement strand
AGTTTCCCCGTATTCCTCAGATGTTTGCGTATTGTTTCACGAGAGCAATGCAATTTCATGGCCATTTCACGAGTGTGTTGCCTTGGGTTAGACTCCACAAGCATCTTCAGAGCATCAATATCAATTCCAACACGTCGGCCCCTGTCATCACAGTTTTTAAGGCTAAAGTCACCTGAATGAAATTTGCTGAATCATCGTCGACACTTATAAACTTCTATGATATTCTTTGTGGCTACAGAGACATTGTTTCCCTTCTTGTATTCAAACAGCATTACATGCCGAATGTGTGTCTTGTCATGTGCCATCATTACAAGGGATTAGAGTAAACTAAACTTAACACATTATATAGGCTACACTAACGTGAAGTTTAGGCAGTTTGTTTAACTATTATACATAATGTATGTTTTTTTGGGAGGTGGTTAATGAAAGTGTTCCAAAATGAGACATTAATATCTTGATGACCTAATAGATTGATGTATTTAAGATTTATATTTTGGCAAGGTAGAAGTCATCTTCAGCTAAAAAGAGTTTTATTTTTCTAACAGGGTTGTTGGCCTTTGGAATGGGCTACTTTCAGATGTTATGAAGGCAGTAATTTAAGTAAGCTTAAGAGAAAGCTTAGTAAATATATGAATGATAAGGACTGGCTTTAAGATTTTTTATTTTTATTTAATTTATTTATTTGATAATTTTAGTTCAGTTTAAAGGATGAGACAGCCGAGACGGACCAATAGGTCCCTTGTTGTCCCTAAACATTATGTTATATGTTATGTTATAATAGTATTTCAACCACACTATACCCACCACATACATTTCCAATGATGGGTTTCACTCAATACAGAGCTCATCAATAACACTGTATTATGACAAGTATACATCAATTAAGATCATATTTTGCCAGCTTAGAAAAGGCATTTACACCATAATAATTATAAGTTATACATTTGCAAATATGAGTGTTGAGATATAAAATCTCTACATACTAAGTAGCTTTACTGAATGTTTTAGCTCTACATATTTTTGATTCTCGTATTTTGGAACTTTATAAGATGAATAGTAGTAGTTTATTCAAAATTTTATAAAATTATTGGCTTGTTTTAGATGTCTGATGCTGCTATTACAGTTTGCAGAGTAGTCTTTTTTTTTCAAGTTAATTCATCTATACCCAAAAGGCACACAGGGTGCCAGTGGCACAAATGGATGAGAATGGAAACATTTCACCTGGACAGGATGCCACTACATCACTGGTTAACCAAACAGCTATTAGCTGGCACCTATTTTTACAGCTAGGTTGGCTGAAGCAAATATGGAATAGAGTGTTTTGCTCAAGGGTACAACAATTAGGCACAAGCAAGCCCTGAAACCACAACCTTTTGATTACAAATCTAAAGCACTAACCACTAAGTGATGTGTCCCCCAATTTCCTTACAAGCTAATACATCAAATTTTTAATCAGTAGACATATACCCAACACAAAACACAGAAGTAGAAATAAAAATCAAGCTTCATCCCTTTGTCAGTTCACCCAGGTTTTATTCTTACTTTCTAACCTTGCATCTGACCTAGCTGATGTCCTATGGTTGTGACATCTTAATGACCTAGTATCTAACCTAGCTCACAACCTAGAGTTGTGAAAAGTTAATGATTTTGTGTCTAACCTAGCTCACAACCTAGAGAACTCTAGGATGTCAGATACAAGGTCATTAAGATGTCATGACCTCTAAGATGTCACCTAGGTCAGATAAAAGGTCATAAAGTTGTCACAAGTAACAGCTAAGTGTACAATAGAAATTTTAGTTACATGAAATTCTTGATGACTTATGCCATGGTGTCATACTTAAAGTTGTTTGATGCTTAAAAGAAAATGAGAGGAAAATAAGTTTGAAACTGGCTTATATATGATGCATTTCAAAACAGACCTAGTAGCAATACAAACTATTATAGAGCTTTATCAAAACAAAGAAAATAAATTACACTTTTGATCTTAAAACAAAATGCCTTTTATGTGAACATACCTTGGTCACCTGAGCTTGCAACATAGATCGTTAATTTTGGAGGAATAGTTCTGAGTGAAAAAAAAATTATTACTTAAGTTAGGATCACACATACATTTACTAAAAAATAGGATTAGAACTTAAATAGACTTGTAACAAAAAATATTAAATGACCTGAAATAATTCTGTGTGTGCCCCCTAGAACAAGCCTAACAAAATACCTAAGTAAACTAAACAAATTTCACTCAATACTTGAGTAAGGATGTACATTATGCTAATATAATAGTAAGTTGGCAAACATCGATTTATAAGTATAATGAAGTGACTTATTTTGGAGAACATAGATTATGCTTATAAATTGTTGTTTGCCAATTTATTATTAGATTCTGCTCGACTTAATGAACTTCTAGACATAAAATGGCAAATATTGATTTATATATATATATAATGAAGTGACTTATTTTGAAGTGACATAAAACAGAAAGTTACCTATTTTAAATCTAAATTTGGCAAAATAAATGTGAGTGGTGTTTTTATATGAAGTATTTTACTCATATTAAGTAACTTATATTTATATAGCTATTTGAAGAATGGACAACATTAATGTGACCAACCAATTCTGCCATATCATTCCAAAGACATACTGATTGAAATACTGTAACTTTCTCTTATGACCAACTGTATATTTAGAAAAACAATAACACTTGAGACACACACTATTTCTGGATTTGTGTCATGCTATTAAGTTAGATTACACTATTTCTCATGAAAATACACCATTTTGATAATAATAAAAAATGGTTTGTTTAAATAAAACTTAATCATGTTCAGTTTGCTTAATTAATAATTAATTTTAAATAATCAAAATATCTCAAAAAATGGATTAATTTATGACTAACAGAACTCAAAAATTAGTGCTGAATGTTTAAAGACTGTATTTAGAAAGTACCTGGAATGAAGTGTATTGTACAAGCGAATTCCGTCAGCTACTCCACAGATTTGGATAAGATCATCTCGATTAAGCTGCACTATGTCTGATGCTGCAACAAAAACACAAAAGGTTAAAGATTAATATGATTCAATGATGACACAAGTGCCATACAGTAGAGAGAAAATGCTATTGTCATTACTTTTAAACCATAAATGCAAGAGCTGAATTTAAGTTAAAATAATCTAATGTGAAAATTATAATCATTCCTATTATCTCATAAACAAGTTGACTGCAACAAAAGCAACTGACAGTTAGTCAAGGAATATTTGTAAAATGCAACTAATAAAATTGGATATTCAACCAAGGTAAGAAAAATATTTGAAATGAATTCATTCTATAATCCCATTATTACTATGAACTATGACTGAACAATATGCAAGTTTTAAGAGCAGTCTAAGTTTACAAACTCAACAGGTATTCAACAAACATTAAACAAGAGAAAACAAGTGCAATTCAAACTTGTCACTTATACACCCAGAGAGGCTAAAACCATTCTGATTTTGTTGGAATCATTCCAATTTTGAACTCCAAATTACAGCATTACGATTACAGCCTTTAAATTCTGATTTTTTTTTTCATTTTACAGGTTTGATCCAACATATTCCAGTAAATATGTTATGGGGGTGAAATGAAATGATGGCACATCTTATGTGATAACCATTTAAATGTCTGAACTTCTATTGATGTATTCAAGTGATTTCTTAACACTGTAAACAGAATATCACTGTCAGTTTACATTAGTGCAAACTTCACTTCAGGGTTCCTTAAAGTAGTATTTATCACCCAAATGTCTGGTAAACCAACAGTTTATGCTGTAAAATGTTGTAAGTTTTTTATCTTTTTATGTGAACAAAAATCTAATTTTATCAATTCCATTTGGTAACAAAGAAACACTATAGTTATGGAATGTATAATAATAGTTTTAACAAATTTTAAGTTCCTGTTTTGTCCTGGAGGAATTTTCTTCCAACAACAAAAAATCATATCCAGCTTGCTTCTTTTTATTTTTCAACCAAATCAGTTTTAAATTAGACAAATATATCTAACAAGTCTTTTATAAACCTCATAAATGCTATTTACAGTACATAAAACTGTCATACTGTGGTAAATTGAAAAGTGCCACAAGCAAATATTTGAGTACAAATCTAACTCACTCCATGAATCATATCAAATAAGGCTATTGTTAATTTTTGTAATAATAACCCTTAAAGAAATTTCTCACCTTTGCTTTGTTTTGTGTATAGAAAACAGGAAAAACATATTGTTGAATAAAAATTGTTTTGAACAAGCTACACATAAAAAGCCATTCCAGAAAATCAAGAGTGTCAAATAATAGCCACCGAGTCAATAATCTTTTACAGCATGTACAGTTGGCATCTCTGTACACTTACCAGTGAAGTTACTGAATGTGCACTGGTACTTTTCAAATCTATTAGTTTTCAACCACTGAGCGTTTCTTCAGCTGAAGCATAGTATGACAGATCTGTGTATGATGCCTGAAAGTATTCCACATTATCACTAACATTCCAAAAAATTCATTACGTTACAAAGCTAAAATCTTAAAAGCTCCATCATTAAGATTGTATTAACTTAAAACTATCAAGTAACAGGTTTTCCAGCCGGAAAAATATTTTTTGTTAAGGGCTATTTAGATTAAAAAATGTAGGGACTTTACAAAAATAAATTCGAGAAAATTGGGGCAAACTTTTATTTCCACATGGTGACTGACACTCATATAATACTAAAGAAAGTATTGCAATAAAGTGTTTGGTTAGTAATAAAGAAGATCATTAAGAGTTACTTACTCAGTCAAGATCACAAGTTATCCTTACCTGGAGATTTAGATGCTGATGATGACGTCTTTAACTTTAAATTTTATTATAAAACACATTAATCTTACCTAAATGATTTTGCTACACAATCCACATCCATGATCCCTAACAGTTATTTACATCAGATCAAAGTGGACATCATCATCAGATCAACATCCCAAGTTGACTGGAAACTTTAGAGCTATTTATAAAATTTTTAATAATTTTTAAGTTGGACTTCAAAATCTTACATTTTAGAGCTGCTGGAGATAATGAAGTAATTGAAGTATTTCTTCCAAAGAGTCATTATTAAACCTAACAATTTAAAATTATGAAGTAAATAAAGCATATAGTTATCTTTAGTATTATATAAAATTATCAAGTAAAAAAATGCATATAATTATCTTTAGTAATGTTATCTTTAATATTATAACAATTCAAAACTGTCAAATAAATAAGGTGCTTAGTCTAACATTGTAATTATCAACTCTAGATCAAACAAAACTGTCAGGTAATTAAATGTTTGGCAGAATCCATAATACAATATCAACATGGGGCTAGGTAAATACAGTACTATACTACATGTAAGAGTACAAGGGACAAGGCTATATCAGCTTGAACACCGCCATTTCACATTACCTTTTTTAACTATTTGTTAATCATTCATTACGACATTTTTTTACTTGTTAGTGGGAAATTAAATTATGTTCACAGTAAATTCAAATTCACAAAACACATAGTATCACAACTACTTTCAATATTTTTTTGCTTCAACAAAACAAAAAATAACTAATATTGAGTTAAGCTTAAGTTTTATTCACAACAAAAGATGAATTTCTGGAACAAAATATGATAACTAAATATACTTTTGGGACACAAGTGCACTCCACATGACTTTTTACAACTTGTTCGTTTGAAGTTAAGCACAAAGCAACACAATGGACCATCTGTGCTCTGCCAACCATGGGCATCAAAGCCCAGTTTCTAGCATTGTAAGTCTGCAAACATACTGCTGTGCCACTTTAATTTAATTTAACAACATAGTAAGTATTGTAATCAATATAGCACTATGTTCAACATTTATCATTCAACACAAAACAATTTATGCCAGTACAGCTCTAAATTCATTTGTTGGTAATGCATTCCAGCTGAAACTCACTCACTGGTTCAATAGAAAAATGATAATGGAAAGCATTAGTAAGTTATGGCTCAGTTAATACTTCAAAATATGATCAACGTGACTGGAAAATGTGCTTCAGTTGCAAGTTTTTGGCTAAACTTAATGGAAAGACAACATTACACATGGCTTACTAGTGGTTTGGTTTCCTTAGGTTGGCTTTCTGGTACTTCTTGGAAAGAAGATAACGAGTAGGAAGAGGAGCTTTTCGAAAGCCTGTAATAGTTTAGGATGAAAAGAAAGTCATATTGAGCATTAAAACAGTTTGGTGAAACAGCTAGCATTCTGTTTAAAAATTTTTGTTTTGAAAAGATAATTGGTAGACTTGGAATTAATGTTTTCTGGATAATAAATAATAAGCATGAAAAAAATATGTGATTAATAAGTTTTAAATACTTAATACAATGCTGGTACAATTCACATTTTTGATCGCACATTTTAAAATTGAAAAATAATATTAAACTTTATATGATACTTTAATAATTATATACGTTTGTTAAGTATATTATAGGTTTTTATGTTTAACACATTCATTCCTGATACACATTTGTTTTCATCCACTGACATACACATGCTAGATGAAAAAAATGTGCATCTAGTAAATGCATGTTAGACTCTGGGTTAATTAAGATGGTTTATATAACTGAACATGAACTGCACTAGTACACCAATCAGGGAATTAGAAGTGGATGCAATTTTTTTTTATGGCATTCATTGATGTAGACATCTTAGTATTATGTTATGTATTTAAGAATGTGCTCTAGTTTCATTACGTCTGATAGATGATGTATCACCACAGCTGTGTGGGTCTCATTTCCATAAAGATATATTCTACTGTTGTGCTCTGTAGCTTGTACCCTAATTTTCATGTGTCTGTTGTATGTGTAACCTTTTTATTTTACCTGCTCTTTGAAATATACACATAACTAAACTGTGTGTAAAAAAAAGTTTTCTGAAAATGATAAAACGTTGATAACATTAAAGTATACAACAATTTTGTGATTTTTTTAAAGGTCGGATGACTCACTGGCCTGGTGAATATTTACTTGGAGATAGTTCCAAAGAGGTGCTTGATGGACACTCAACTTGTGTAAGAGGAGAAGCAGGAAGACCAAGTAGGAAATCTGATGGACACTGAAACATTCAAGTCACAATTCTTTATTTTAGTATCTGATAATCATGTAATAAAACACTTTACAGTGTAATAGGAAACAAAATATACAGAATGAAAGACGTTTACATAATGACATGCTTTCTGTATCATAAAGTTAAGTTAACATTAAAAAACATTTACAGGAATTAACTTAAACAGATCTTTTAGCATAACAATTATGATGCAGAATAGTTACAAGACATACTGTTTATGTAAATTTGTCATTATTTAGCAACAAATGAAAAAAGAATATACTTGCAAGCTTAATTCAAAATTTAATCTTACTACCAGTCACTCCTTATAAACAATAGAAACAACTGTGTTTACTACTTTATAAGAAGCAACTGTTTGTTTAAAACATCAAAAAAGAAATATCAGTGTAAATCTAATACCAATTTCAATAGCTCAATCTTTTTCCCCATATAAAAAGTTGGGTTATAGAGTTATAAAATTACATTTACTTCACAAACTGATACCAGAGATTTTATTAAGAATAATGACAAATTTCAAATTAACTTCCTGAGCAAGCTATGTTTCATTAAGTATCTTGCTCAATTTTTGACTCAGGCATATTTGTATAATATTCAATAACTTGCTGATAAATGAAAAAATAATTGAGTATGTAAAGTTCATTATTTTAAAATATTAACTACCCCAAATGGATAAGAATTAATTACCTCGGTAAGTACTGTGCACTGATAAGAAGGCTGGTATTTTTTCTGTCAAGAAATTAAAAAAGATA
Source organism: Limulus polyphemus (assembly GCF_000517525.1). NCBI lineage: Eukaryota > Metazoa > Arthropoda > Merostomata > Xiphosura > Limulidae > Limulus > Limulus polyphemus. The sequence goes on along the minus strand of NW_013667328.1, from coordinate 207,710 downwards.
AAACAAGTATATCAAAGTACAGACTAAAAGTAAATAATACCTTCAAAAACAACAAAAAAATCATCTGAACATATAATCTCTCTTGTCGTAGCCCATGCTAAAAAATTACTTTGAAACAACAAATGACTGAATAGATAACAGATAATCAACAGAAAATAACATAATGTTTCTCATAACACAGTTGTATAACTTTCTGGTGCAAACCTAAAAGATGTCAATACTTAAAGCAATTATTGGAATATCAGCTATTGGTGGCATAAAACTTCCAAGACTTAAAATTATATTTCTTTTATCAATGAATGAATATGAAGTTTAATAAAAAAAAAATTAAATAAGTTAATGTTACTTGTACTGCTATTCACATAAAGCAAGTTGTTGCTCAAAGATAAAAAAACTACTTTTTTCCTTTCATTTATTTGAAATTACATTTCATTTTAAGGGGGTTTAAATGAAAGCTTGATAAGTATGTGAATGATAAAGGCTGGGTTTGAGGTGTTTTTTTAAACTTTTATTTAGGGTTTAGTATAATTTAGCAGATAGGACAGCTTAGATGGATATGAAAACATAATATTTTCATTAAAATTATTAAAGAAAAAAATACAAAAAATTCAGAATATTTTTAACTTTGAAATTTATCATGAGTAACAGATTTCATTTATTTCAAAAACTTATTAAATGTTTATAAAGTTTTAGCTTAACACAACAATTCATCCTGACATTCACCTCTAAACAATACATTCACCGAGATTATATTATTTGCTCACTAACTGTGAAGTGGTGTGAAATATTATATTCCCACGGAGAAAATCATAGGTGAAAAACTAGTACATGTATCAACATTGTGTTGTGGTTACTGCTCAATTAAGATCAACTGCACCTTATAAAAATGATTTTTATATACTAAAGTAGTAATGTGTTGTTGTATACACAAACCAGGGTATCATGGGCAACATGATTAGCATGCACACACATTTTGTTCAAAGCAAATTCTTCACCATTTAACAGTACCATAAGAGATTGACCTGTGGCTGGAGGAATTTGGCTCAACACTTTTCAAGGAAGGATAGTCAGTAATAATGTAAAACAATTAAATGATGTACAGCCAAAGAACCAAATATTTTAAAGAAAGGGCTTTTCTACATACTGTGTTAACAGAAAGATTCACAAAGGGGAGCATTTAGGAAAGTCAAACATTTTAAAATCTCAAGCTAAGCAAGTTTGTAACAATGCTCTCTAATAAAAGAATTGAAAGCTGTGGTTGTGGAGGAGAACACTCCATCTCAAAATACCACTGTAATGAAACTGATCATATTTTCTGGTACTATTAATAAAATAAACAAGGATTTAAAGTTATAAAGGGGGCAATTAACCTTAGTATTATACAAACATACATCCTCTAACTATCACTTTACTGATGCTCTCGTGCAGTATCAAGTTGGACTATTTTTGTGCTGTGATAACTTGGACTTGGCATGGCACACACATCACAGAATAGCAGATGTTGTCTGTTTTGTCCAGCTGTAGTTCATTAGTCTAGATATGTATATGTGTGTGTGTGTGTGTGTTCTGTAACTGGTTCACAACTGTTGTCAAAAGATAGTGACTAAAGTCACTCCAAACAAACTTTAAAGAATATGACATTGGAGGATTGTGGTGTTATCACCTTAAAACCACTTTTGTTCATGAGGCAGGAAATGCATCAAACTACTAATTTTGTGTCTTTTAAGTAAAATTATACATTATTTTTGTTTTCAAAGTTAAGTTTAATTAATTATATTAGTTAAAATGTATAATATATGTATGTATATATTTTGTTTTCATTATTTTACTTTTTTGCACTCATTAAGATTAGTTGACATTACTGGCTTAGCAACGGATCTTAGAATAATCTAAATCTCCTAAACTGGCCAAATATGCAAGATATTATTGGGAACAGAGTGAAAATAACAACAAAAAGGGTACTCAAATGATGAATTAATGCATTGTAATCATAAGTCTTTGTTTTGCAAGAAGGCATATTCTAATATAAACTAGTATATTAAATTAATTACATTATTTACTATGTTAATTGTTAATTTTGATCTAGACTGAAAAAAGACAGCAACAAAAATAAAACAAAAGTTTATATTTGATGTATAAAAAAAAATCAATAGTACGATCAATGCAAGAATAAAACACTACCCTGAAACATTTATTGTTAGAAAAAGGTTATTTGATAAATAAAAGTGGTAGATGGGTTACTGAGAGTATATATAATTCCATCTTTCACTAGTTACTCATAAATATAGACTATACGTAAAGTCAGAACCACAATATTACTTACCAAATCTTCTGGTGGTCGCTTATCCATTCTTTCTCTGTCTGTTCGATGTTTTCTATCTGCTCCTTTGGACTAAAGACATTAAATAAACATTCCACAAAAAAAAATGTAAAATATTTGTCTATAGTAATATAACTTTAACACAATACACTGTAATACAATCAAAGCAGAATCAAAAATGATTGGAATAGTTGTTTGTGTGTACCAGTGCTCAACAATGAAAATTACCAAAATTTATTATAATTAGCACTTGTTATAACTAAACAACCTAATATTCAACTAAATACAGTGAAACCTCATCAATCCAAACATATTTGTAATGAGTTAATTCATCAGGAGAGGCAAATCAGTCATTTTTAATGTAATGGAAACTATCAGTAGCACGAGTTAATGACTGATAAGCATAAGGATGGAAACTAGTAAGATTAGATATACAAATGGTAAGCAAAAAGCAATTGTTTGTACAATAGTTATCAGTTTATTATTCTGTACATCAATAATTATACAAACTGCATAATCAAAATGGCATTTCATTATCCTCATATAAAACTTTTTTTTAAAAACCAATGACTTACTTAAAGAAGTGAAATACATAGTATGTCAAGTTTACAAAAAAAATCACTTTCCAAAGAAGAATGTAGTCACAGTCTGCTTTTGAGTCAAAATTTGTTTTCTTATGAAGCTTCACTGCAGTTTTAATCAAATATTAAATCACCATCTTCACATGAATCATTATTTTGTTCAAACTATTTGATGGCATCTTTAAGGCTACATTGTGCTTTATTCAGGCTGAGTGGCTTGACTGGTGGATCATTATTGATGTCAGATTCAGTGTCACCACACCCTTGAAGAGACAGAATGGAAATTATGTTTCCATTTAAAACTCTTGACCAGTTGGTTTTGCTGAGTCAATGTTTAGTAATTAATCAGCTGACATAGCATCATTACTACTAAAAATTAAGGTATGAACTCCATAAGTAATCTTATTAGTGATTTCTGTCATCTCAACAGTTCCATTCTGTTCAGGCTGTGGCAAAATCTTGACATGCTTGAAGCAGTTTTGGATAAAACAGTAAAACTGGACCAGGAAAAACTTGTTATTAATAATCTCATAGACATTTACTAATGGTATCAAGACTTGCTTTCTTATATAAACAAACATCACATCTTAATGATACTGATATTCCAATGCATCTCCGTACATAATGCTGTAACTTGATGTAACTGTAGCATTAAACCACTTTAATGACTTCTTGATAACTTATCTGTAAAGGTTGTTCTCAGAAAAAATGTCATGAACCAGTACCTACTAGTTATTGCAGGTGTTATGTGTTCATCAGTTATCACCTTGATTTCTGTTTATGATTGATCCCAACTTGATCTTGTGGATCATGTACGGATTACTGAATCATGTATTCATAGAAATTGCATGTTGGTTATAAGAAATACCTGTTTGGATTTGGAACACAAATATATTGATTACTGATTAAATTTCCCATTGTAAAGATTTGTTTATATGAAAAATTAACCTTGGTTTGTTGATGCCTGGACTAAAGATGGTTTACTATAGTGTTTAGATAAAAGATCTGTGATTTTCATAAGAACAGACCTTGAGGTTGGGAGAAACATATGCTGTTAACATATGAAATTATATACTTATTTTTTGGATATTGGTCATCTCAATATATGAAACTGATTCGAGTTAAGAAGTATCAATGATAAGTTTGGAGACAATTTTATGGCCAAGATTTAGATTTAAGACTTAATTAGTAACTCTTACAATGAAAACGGTAACAATGACAATATAAGAATCAGAAGATGAAAAACTTCTTACTAATAACAATTAGAAGCTTGTTAACTACTGCTTATACCTTGAAAACTTTGAGCTGGCAGGATGTAACATCAAGTTGTTCACATTTATATTCACCATGAGTCCATGTATCGACAGTTAAGCGAAGTATGACTCCTTTTTCCCCACCTCGTCTTCGAGATGTAAACTCTGTACTAATACAATTCACCTGTAGAAGGAAACAAGTACAATACTGTGTTCGCTGATACCAGCTGTATCTTTTGGGAAAAGAACAGAATAAAACCATGCAGTTAATAAAACAAAATGTAAGTATTCAATAAGGTCTCAAAAAAATTGTAAACATTTGTAATAATTCATTTATTCGGTATTTACTAATTGGGAAATCAAATATTTAAAAGATCCATCCACCTAACTCCCAAAAGAAACAATAAAAAAACAATACTTTAATTTTATAATATTTGTCCAAAAACAGCAGCTTTTCTAATTTAAGATGATGATTTTGGTAATTATAATTTTTTTTTATCTTTGTGAAACTTGCTTGTGCAATAAAAGCTAAAAAAACCCAAAAAACACCATTACAAGAAGAAAAAGAAAAGGTAATTCTGCATATCTTTAGTTTTAAGCATTTGAACACCAAACTTGATAGAACCAATTCATTTAATACTATTCTATTAAAATATCATTCAGGAATGTGTTTACATTTACTGATACTAAAATATGTATCCTAAATACAGAATGTTTTATTATACTTATACATTCTGGAAGAAACAATAGTGACACAAAATTGTTCTTACTTCAGTAACAGTGTTATTGGTAGTGACAAAAAATTGTTCTTACTTCAGTAACAGTGTTATTGGTAGTGACAAAAAATTGTTCTTACTTCAGTAACAGTGTTATTGGTAGTGACAAAAAATTGTTCTTACTTCAGTAACAGTGTTATCGGTTCTTTAACAATATTTTCTTACTTTGATAAAGACAGAAACTTCTCTAGCTGGATCCCATACAAAGTCACAGGCATTGATTTCAGCTGGGTCAATATTAACATCAAATATTCCATACGACAAAGGCAGGTCTAGTTAAAACAAACAATTTCCTGTAAACTCCACAATCTAGATTAGCAATTTAATTTACTAACGGATAACTAAACTAACAAGCTAATTTAAAAGAAATGTTAAGCATATTCTATGTAATCATATAGACTACACTCATGTAAACATTTAACTTTAATATCAACTGGTGAATAATGTAATAAATAATGAAAAAAAAAATCTTTTTAGTTATAGTTTGACATTTAAAAAATAGGTCGATATTGAAGTGACGATGTTCTGTAAAAATGGCATAGAACACATGGATCCAAATAAACCTGCATTATACACATGAAGCAACAGGCTGAAACTTTTAATTTTAAATATTATTCTTCACTCACACCAAAATCTTCTTTAGGTACTTGATGATTCATTTCAGGTAAGTGTTTCAAATTTTCATACAGTATTAAGATAAATAAAGACTTCCTACTGGTTAGAGAGAACAGTTTTTTGCCTTACCAACATCCAAAATTCTTTCTCCTGGTCTGTTAATTTTCCAAGCACCTATTTCTTCTTTTTCTCGATGATGCAATCTTCTTTCTAGAAACCTCACTCTAAAAAAACTCTGAAAACAAATTATGTTTGTATAAGTTTGTGAGCAGACTATAGCAACATACTATCCAGTTATATGCGGTGTCACATTTACATTTAATTCTGTACAAAGTACACAGTATCTACAAAAAACAAACTTTACTTTTTTCTAACATTTCTCTGACTTTTTCATGCTTCAAGTGTTATTTAAAGGCAGCCAAAAAATATAATTCAACAGCACTTGCATCTAACTTTTAAAGTAACATTAACTCTAAACATTACACTAACCAGATTTAGAATGGAATATGTGGTGGTGAAGCATTTGAATTCAAAACAGATAACAAATTTTGTTGAACATGGTTCACATTTGAAACTTCAATCTCAATTTCCTGTAGATATTAATGGTCATATTTTTATTCTAGGCAAATCCCGATTTTTACAGATTTTTTTTTGTTAATGAGTGTTCTCTAGCATTTTTTTGGCTTAACTTCAGTTTCAATGATCTCTCCAGCTTTTACAAGTCTGTAGCCACTATGTATTGGAAAAATTTTGCAGTCTACCATAAGCAAGTCTAAAAAATAGGTTTAGCCCTCTGAGCTTTGTAACTCCCAATGTAATATAATATTTTGTTAAACATTCATATGGAATCATTTTAAAGTCAGTTTCCATATGTTAATCATGTGGGAAAAGTTAGGATCATAAAGAATAATGTTTTATTTCAATTAGTAATGTAGCCTACAGTCAATTCTAAATACCACATACAAGTATGATAATTAAAAAAAAAGGAATTATGCTTTCAGCTCCTTAGCAGCATTTAAGAACTACAAGGTACTAGTGGGTAATGCAATTCACACCACAGAGCTCTAACACAAACATTGGTTGATATGATGCCTATAATTTAGATTATCAAATGGAAAAAAAAAGGAGCAATTAAAGAGATATATACCCTCGCCCTGCCACACCTTTTTGAGATTGCATGCATTTATGTTGGATAACATAAAATTTCACCTTCAAAAACTCAGAAAATCCTTCTCAGATACAAAATGATCAATGATCTGGATTAAAAATATTGTAGTGTGAGGATAAGCCTCAACCTTAATGTGCCCGTAAAATTTGGTACAAATCCAATCACACTTTAGAGAGTCATTAATCAAAATCTGTGAAAATGCCCTATCTCCCCATTATAAAATATGCTTCAAAGTGATCTAGAATCTAGACCAAATTTGGGAAGGACTGTCCCATACTGACTACCCATCTTGTAATACATGTGCCCCTATACAAAGAAATGTTAATATGATTCAAACCAAAACCTAATCCTATATCTGTAAATAAGTTCTGATTTGTAATGGTAAGTTCAAAGTAAAAGCTGTAGCTATTTCTGGAAATAATTTCTAAGGTTTTTTTTAACTGGTTAATTATGCTGAAAAAGAACGATGAAACAGTTCCATATGTTAAAACATAAATTCATTAAAATAGTTAAAAGGGGATAAAAGAAAAAAAAGAGCTGTTACAGTAAGTTTATGAAAAATGTTGAAAAAAAAATCAATACACAATTGTTTTCATAAAAAAGGTTAAAGTTTTGTCTATATATTAATCAAAAGATTTGTATAATTACTCAGTGAAGATAATCAACACAAAGATTTAAATTTCCCAAATAGTTTTAAATTTTACAAAATTAAAATCAACTCTTATTAGAACTATAAAAGAAATTTCATGGATAATATACCTGCTCTAAAAGCTTGCTTATGTTTACCCTCAAAGAACTTCAGATTAAAATGAAGAAATGTCTGAATATGATAAGCAGTGTGAACAAATGAATTGGGTTTATTCTCTTTCATAACCAATAAACCTACTTTGAGAGAATTTACTTCTCATTACTCAAACTACTTGTTAATTAGAAATACTAGCAGAAGCACTGCAGCTATTTCTGCTAGTAATTAGTAACCTTAGTATTCATACCTCATTGAAAAAAAAAAAAAGTGAATATTTTCTAAAACAGGATTTTTTTCTGGGAAGTATTACATGTGAAAAGTGTTCGGATTGTGCTCTTTAATCATACGCAACTCATTGTATCAAAATGATTGAATGTACAGAGCTCAAAATTTTCATACATTTTACCGGTATAAACTGTAATGTTTTTATATATTAAAAGTGGTACTGTTTATTGAAAAAATAAGTTATTTTAAGAACTCCAGTTTTTCAGTACTACATTTAAAAATTACATCAATAAAGATATCATCAAACCCCTCACATATAGCCCTAGTGAAAGTTATGTTCTTGTTTTGAGGAGAGTACTTTTATTTCAAATTGTGTTCTATTATAAGGAAATGGTTGTTGCACATACTACAGTTATTATTCTAATTGTATGAATCTTGAATACCCAAAATGTGAAATTTTTTATGGATTTTTGCCATTCAATCGATGGTGCAGGAGATACTGACATACATGCTACATCCATTATAGTAAGAAGATAATTCTTAAAAAAATGCTAACTTTATGAATAAGTGTGTGAATTACTAGTTAAATATGGGCAATTATATGATTACATTGTTATTGAAACTGGTCACATTTATTGTAAAATTGGGTAAGGATATTAAGTTTTGTATGCACAATTGATAAAAATGAAGTTCAATGATTTTTTAACTGTAAAACAAAGTAATATTTTGATGAAATTAATAATTAAGTAAAATCAAAAGTATGTGACACAGGTGACCTACAACTTGGTGTGCAATGTCTATACACATCCATGTGACAATAGTATAATGTCTACAAGCTTCTCACCGTTAAGCTGAATGAAGAAAAATGACTACTATTTGCATTCATGTTTACTTGGTTTAGAACGGTTGAATAACTATTACAGCTTATATTAGCATTGCTCACCACTGGCATGCAACAATGTCACAAAAGTATTCAGAAACTGTTACCAAAATTGACATAATTACCAAAATATTAAACAAGCACACTGAGGATGAAGTTATACTATTTTCTATGCAAAAAATTTGCCATTAACATTTGTTGCATTATAATCAATATAAACCAAGCTACAAAAATTGTCCTTTTTACAGTTTGATATAACTCAGTACCTTATGAAAACTAAGACAAAACTCAAGCTCTAAGATATTAAGTTTCATAATTATTAACAACCACACTACAGTACTATTACTAGGAATACTATGTGTTGTTCTGTACCTCTGCCATTTACATGTACTGTTATGATACTGTAAAAGTTCTTACTGTCCAGTGCTCATGATGTAGAGCTGATAATCAGCCAGACCAAATTTTATTGTTTTGCAACTTTTGCATTAATGCAGCATTACTGAATACAGTACACACTAAAAACAATGATTTTTCAGCCTCTCCATGTTGGATCTTGACAATAGCTCTGCAGCATAATTTGCAATGTCAAACACTCTGTTACTCATGTTAAAAGTAAAAAGCTTCTGCTGGTTTCCTTAATCCATCTAGTGTACAGGGATAACAGTTTTTCAGTGCCCATTTTAACATTTCAAACAAAAAGGAACCTATGGGCACTGCATCCTGTGACTACAGTTGCTTGATATGTGATGGTTGAAAAGGAGATAAGACTAGTGGTGCAAGTCCTGTATGGTTGAGTGGAGGTACCGAGTTCTCACTTCTCATGCAGGAGAAAACCAGTTCTTGTACTTTATATGTAGATTATTTATCATGCAGTTTTCTTATACATTCAAACACTGATCAACAGAATTGTAATCATGTTTCTCATATGGAGCTCTTTATACAAAATGAAGTTTCTATAATTAACTGAAAGCTCTTGAACTTTAAATATAGTGCAGCTTTACAATAATACACCTCAAGCAATGATTTTCTGAACTTCTAATTATTCAGTAAACATGAATATCTGTGCCTCTTGGAAATTCTAAATCCTAATCAGAACACACCTTTATGATCAGAGTGTAGGAATATTTTGTCTTGGAAAGGGCCAAACAGTGTAAAAATTTAGTTTTGATACATGCCATTCACCATGTCTTTATACTGGCTGAAGTTTTCACACAACTTGCTGATTTGTGTATTCAAAATCACCCCTTGAATTATCCAGACACTTCATATTTTGTCCCACTAATCATGTGTAATGTAGTTAAAGGTTTTTTTTTATAAAGATTTCCTAATTTCTGTAATGCAAATAATAAAAAACAAGTTTTGCAACTAAAGCAAAAATTTACTAAAATAAACTCAAAATAATTGAAAAGAAACATTTGGTAAAACTTGGTATTACAACTACATTGTAGTGCTGATTTCCTATAAAATTTTAGATTAAACATCTCAAAAACAATACAACACATTTAATTTGTTTTTTTCAGATATTTATGCAAAACTTCTTTCTACAATGACTGTGCTTAATTTTGAACTGATAGACTAAATGGAAGGCAGCTAGTCAACAGCACCCACTACCTATTCTTGTCTGATTGAATATGGTAATTTGTCCATCACACTTGGTTCCAAAGTGACGTGTGACATTCTTTGTTTTAGTGGTAATGGGATGAGAACAATAGATCCACACATCCATAGCTGGCACAATAGCAACTGGGGCTTGCTCAGCCCTAGTTTTCATGAAATAACATTGCAACAAAATACAATAAATAAAAACAGTAG
>NW_013667328.1:169839-196335 GCF_000517525.1 Limulus polyphemus | reverse complement strand
TTATAAAACACTTTAAAGCCTCATAATTATACAAAAGTGTGTGTGTCTATATATATATATATATGCTGGGATGCCCTTCCTCTGACGATTTTTCATAGTACAAGTTTTCCATGTTTCTTTTTCAATACTAGCTTCTATGCTAAGTTCATTGTGTTTCTATATATATATATATATATACACACACACCCACATGTTCCATAACCATACAGCAGGCCTGGTAATTATGTTACATTAATATTAATGCTAGCATAAGTTAAGAATATAACTGTCATGGTTAATAGGTTACAAGTCTAATTGGTAATTAGTTACTTTTTATCATCAATCAGACACTAAGTATTAGTTATTTTATATTCTACATTTCACTAGAAACCAGGATCTGATCACCAGTCAAAAAGTCAGGTGTGCCTTATACTTGTCTTGGCTCCTACCCCATTTGAATAACTAATTATATGAAAAGTTTTACGATAATTATTCAGGTATAATGACCTCTATCAGCTAAAAAACTGCTGTGGTAAAATAAAATGGAAAACAAAAAAGTGAAAAACTTAAATCATATAAAATGGTTAACGTTAAATAGATGTTTTAATGTTCACAATATTTCGAGCTAGGATGCCCTTCCTCTGATGATTTTTCATGGTACATGTGTTTTCAATGCTAACTTCTATGCTAAGTTCATTGTGTTCATCAGTTAGTTGGGTGTAGAAGGTTTTTTACATCATTTTTTGTATGTGTTGTGCATATCCAACTACTTTAGCATTATTCCACTTTACTGAAGGGTCTTCTTCTCTAACATGATGGGCTATTGGGTAAATATCAGTAGTTATTGCAGTTTTGTGTATTTATTTGGCTCTTTAATTCTGATTTTTGTTGGTCTTTTTTGTTTATTCTCTGTAGTGGAGTCCACATTCACATAGGATGCTGTGGATCTGTAACTTCCTCCATGCTTATTCTTGGTCTTTCTTACTTTATTCTTTGTCAAGTGTTCAGAGTATCTATTTTCATTGGAGATCATAGTGCTCAGTTTTTTTCCCTTCTTCATAGCATCATCTACAATATAAATAGTTTTCATTCTAAGCAGTCTGTGACACCCATCTTTACACTGTTTCTATGTTTGGTCTACAATTAAGATATTTCTCCAGTGAGTTCTGCTTCTTGTTGAATATCATGTCTAAGAACAAAAGCTTATCTATTTTTATTTTTTAATATTTTTAAAATGAACTGTATTGCTAAATGATGTCTGTTTAGGTGGTTCGTGAATTCTGAAATCTTGGCCAAATTATGAATGTATCATTAACATATTTGAGCCAAACAATGGGTCTTAGAACAGCTGTTTTTGAGAGTATTACCAAGCATTTCTGATAAAAGTGATTCATGCAGACTAATAACAAAGACAGTGATTGATATCTGATTGCCACGACCTTACCATAAGTATTCAATAATACCTGAAATTTCAGAAAATATTATACTTCCACTAATTCAACAAACTTAAAGTGATCAAAAATACAACTTGAGTATCTGAAAAACAAATTTCTGTAAAGTAAGAAGTTGTAAAATTAGATTGTTCACCTACAAGATCTTAAAGTCGAGATGTAGGCAATCACATTATACCATGACAACTAAGTTTGAGAAACAGTTATTGGCTAAAATTGATAAAACTACACTTGTACCAAAGCTCCACAGTTCAAGTTAGCACTAGTTTTGACTTTCCTCACAGGGAGCTACTGTTTTCATTCAGACCACATTGAAATCAGCCACAAAATCAAAATATGAGATTTCTTTTCATTTTATTTATAAAGTCGAATAAATTTTTTTTGAACAAATCTCCCTTCTGAAGTATTCAAAAAGATGTGTGAAAGAACAACTATTCAAAAGAGTAACTTTGCCCTCAGGACAAAGTGGGCCAAGTTGGGCACCAGAATATTAAATGTAAAAAAAAAATTAACTTACATCCAATGTTATGCCTAAACTTCTATTAAGAAATTTGTTTCAACCAAACATTCAAAGACATTATCCACACACACACACAAAACCAAAAACGATGAAGTCAAAATTTTCTCATTTCTTTATCAAAATGAGTACTTTAAATAGTTTTCTTGCATTTTTGTTTATCTTCAGACAGTATGCTTATAACATGATTAATGCTGGCTAAAGTTTGACAATAATCACCCTGGTTGAGATAGGTCAATGTCTCCTCTCCTATGTTAATTCCTAAAGCTGTTGGAGCACCCAGCACACACTGAATAATTCTTTTCTCTCCAGATTCTTTCATAGTTAGGCCTGGCCTAACAGCAGACATGATATTAGGCACTAAAGGGGCACTCTCATATGTTAAATCAAATTGGCTCATTCCACTGACTGCTTGAGATTTTTCAGAAGCTCTGAAACAACATATTTACAAAGTTTAAGAATAGCAAGTTTAGTATTTCATCATAAATCATAATATTATCAGAAAAAAAAGTAATAACATTTTATCAGAAATCTCACACAGGCTGAAACAACTTATTACAGACTGAACAACAATAAATTGAATAATTCATATGTACAACAAATGTTTTTGACATTTAATTCATGTACCAGTCCCCTTACCCTCTTAATAAAGTGTTAAATAACACTTATAACATTCACTATATGATTACAAATCTGTAAAAGTGTCTCTATCATGTAATCAACTAAACTGAGTTACAATTTTAAGATTACTGATCCAATAATTTTCTAATCAATAGAAAACATATTATATGATGTGAAACCAGCAGCTTCTATAACTTCATAGATTTACAGATAATAAATACAGTAACACAATATCACTGTTTTTTTTGTTAGATAAATCTTTTTATCCTCTTTATGCCTACCACATACAAATCTAAAATATTTATTGGTTACAACATTTACCACTCTCAGCTTATTAAATGCAATAGAATTTGTTCATCAGTACAAGGTTTTGCAGATAAAGCTTGTAACCTCCCTCAAATATTTCATAACAGTTTCTCATTGTAAAAATTAAATATAAATTTCATTCAATCCTGTGGAAAATTCAACTACGGATTTTCAAGTTTTACAGAGTACAGTTTAAAACTTATGTCTTCACTATGATTCCTTGGAATTTTATTTGGTGTGATAGTAAACAGCTTTATATATTAATCACTGCTGATTTTATCAACCATTGTTGATAACATATATTTATAATTTATAGCTTATAGTTTATATAATATTAGCTAAGATTGATGTTACATATTAGTTAGATTAGTTTTTATATCTAATACTTATACCTCATGTATTTGTACATAAAACATATTATTTTTGTAGAAATTATTAATGAACACTTCTTTTGTTTGTGCCATGGAAAAGTTTATACTACCAACCCTACACAGTTTAAACTAAAACATACGGCTTAATTGGTTTGGTTTGAATTTCATGCAAAGCTACATGAAAGCTATCTGTGCTAGCCATCCCTAATTTAATAGTGAAAGATTAGAAGGAAGGCACCTAGTCACCATCACCCACTGCCAACTCTTGGGCTACCCTTTTACCAACAAATAGTGGGATTTACAGTCACATTATAATGCCCCATGGCTGAAAGGGTGAGTATGTTTGGTTGAATTGGAATTCGAACCTGCAACCCTCAGATTGCAAGTCAAGTGCCCTAACCATGCCGGGCCACAGCTTAATTGTCCCAGTTAGGATAGCCTCTAATGTTCTATAGTTGGGGTGCAGTAATGAGTTTATTCTTTGGTAGAGAGAACAAGATTCTAATTCCCAAAGAAATATACTTACAACAATGGTTCAAGACAAGAACTGTTGTTTGTGTGTTCCCTAAATAAGATATGTTATTTTGTTTATTTATTGTTGCTTTCATTGATAATACTGGATATATCAGTTAGTATATGAAATGTAATTACTTTTTTATTTTCATTTGTCATTTATTATTATAAAGATCGTTTTGCATTGATAGCTTAGAATTTGTATTTAAGACTAAACTAAATCTCCTAAGTTGGTTGAACCTTGTGAGATATTATTGGGTTTACAGCCAAAAATATCATTAAAAGCAAAGATATCCAACTGATGAAACCATGCATTCAAATATTGATAAGTATAAAGGTAATAAAAGTATACTTAATTAGTTATACTGATGGAAAGGTTGATATTTAATTTTGCTCTAAGTGCATAGCTTACTCTGATTGGAAGTTATTATTATTTTATGTTAAGCTGACTAGGACCTTTCTAACTCATTAGAAGTGTAATTTCCTGTTCTTATAGTTCTTAGATTATAACTTAATTATAAAAGACCTGATTATACAGTCTTTCTCACCTGACATACAGGATGGGAAAGAACTTTACAGCTTGGTGTAAAACAGTACATAATATGGTTTGTCTAAAAGTATATTTCATTGAACTTTTCCCTTATTCAAAACTTACAATTAAAACTTTGAATTATTATTATTATGGTTTTAAGATTTTTTTTTTATAAAGTTTCACCTCTCATTCATCTGGTCATGAATATCAGTTTTTTTATCAGGGGATACACAAAACTTTTTTAAAGCTTTGGAAAAGTCGGTCACAGTTGTCTCACACTGAACTGTACTCTCAGCCAAGTTCTTTCTTGGAGTATCCTTTTCTTCTGACAGAGGGCTTTTTACAGGCTCCTTGCTGCTCAGAGAATAACAAATATCCTTCAGTTTCTTGTAATAATGATTCAAGAATCAAGAGCATTAGCATCTTCTAAAGCTCTCAACTAAGCTGTAATACCAGTTAAATGATAGTAAGTTTAAAGTATATGTCTTCACAAAGAGATTGTTTAACTGATATATTTTGAGAAATGTTAGCTAAATTTAGTATGTCAGTAAAAAACTAAACTTTAAAGCTATTACCTAAATAAGTGGTGTAGGAAAGAGTTACAAAGTGGGGGTGCTTGGTTAGACATGCAGATTTTACAATGAGAGATTTAAAAGTATAAGGAGCTACTAAAAACAGCTTCCGTGCTGCCAAAGGCAGATCAATCTGGGTGGGTCTGGGGGCATATCCCTCATAAATTTAATATAATAACAGAATTTACAGTTGCTATACGAGTAAGACATGTAAATGTGTGGGGTGCTGTAGCACTCCTGGTTCTGACACCTCTGTACATTTTTGTGTACTAACAAATAATAGAAAATTTATCGGGTATACTTGCATTCAAGATAAGACTCCCTACCATCTCAAAACTTTAAAAAAAGTAAAAAAGAAACCATTTGTGCAATGAAGAAGTACAGTACTGACAGCACAAAAAAAGTAAAATAATTTTTAGAATAAGCTAAGTAATAACATTATAATGGAAAAAATAAAATAAACTTTGCCTACCTCTGTACAGCAATCTGAAGATCTTCAGTTTTAATACATTGCAATGCTGAAATGGCTTCACTGTATTAAAAAAAAAGACAGTTTATACCCCTACTATTGTAATAATCCTGACATTTTGATAATTCACTACAACAACCTGACTACTGTGTCAGCATACATATTCCTGCTTATAAACTGCTTCCTATTTAACTCAAGTAAAATCTAGTAGTAAAGTGACAGTCCAAGGATAATATACAGTGTATACTTATAAACACACCACTGTTGATGGGCAAAACTTAAGAATGACATACTAGAATAGTGTGTGTGACAATCTTAATATTATTTTGGTGTTAATATTCTACAAATGATTGACTTAAGCAAAACTCCGACTTTTTATTTTTATAAATACTTTTTTGCGATCCCGTTATAAAATTTCTGTTTATAAGTAAAAAAAAAAAGGTACTAGTATAGTTTAATCACATCCTAGAAATCTTTGAACATTTAATCAACCATGCTAATATGATATACAAACTGACATTAAAAACATTTTAATGAATGGTATAAGGTAGTCTGGAAGCAGCTGGACTTCTTTCATAACCAGTGTGGATTTAACTGCAAGTGTTTAAAACAACAAAAACAACAACTTATGAGAGCAAATATTTACATAAAAATTTTACAAGAAGATATGTAATGTTTTATTTATTATAATTACCAACATTATTTTACTTTATTAGCTGCTAACAATGATGTGATTAAATACAAGTACAATGTCTAGTTTCCATCACCCATAGAAAAGTATGGACACACTGCACTGTTAAAATCTCCATCTAGATAGAAAATAAACATTGACATATATGATATCATAAAGAGCTAGCAACCCGAGAAAAGGATTAAGAGACCCAAATAGAGATTAAACTTTGTTGAGTTTATTAATTAAATTTCTCTATCTCTTGTCAGGAACATAAAAACAAATGGAAAACAGGACAAAAATATGGTCAGAAACATTCTATAGTAGGAAGTAATACTAAAACTAGCATTCAAAAATTCATTGTTTCACTTTCTTCTAACAAAACTTGTCAGATGTGAAATAATATTAAAGTAATAATCTAACTACACAATTGCTAAATATGCTACAAAAGTATTGTTTCTTTTAATATCATTACCAGCTGCAAAATAAATTTAAAAGTAGAATACAAACAGAAATGAAACATATCAAAAGAACAATATTACAGATAAAACTTTAATTAGGAAAATAATATCAGTATTACACACTTCTGATTTTGTATCTACAATTTTAAATTTAAGTGGAATGCACTTAATGTGATTTTTATCACAATTTTTAGGCCTATTAGCAAAAATACTTATTCTGAATAACTCAACTCTAATTGTACCAGGTACATAAACATTACATAAACATAGCATTGGTAATTACATACATAAAGAACATTACTGACAAAAAATAATGGTTGCAATTTTACAGAGTATATAATATTGAAACTATTTTCAATATGCAAATCAACAAAGCATGCACAACCACAGCCAAAAGAAAGCTATGAAGGAATGGCATGTATCAGAACTACATTTTGACAATGTCTGGCATTTTGTACATAGTGTAATAACATCAAAATGTGAATCAGTGATTGGCCATCATTTACTAGTGAACCCGACTTGTGCTGACAACTACATGGATAGCAGGTTTAAAATGATTGCAAATGGTCTGTCAACCTTTCATCTCTATATTTTGGAAGCCACCTTTATTAAAACATATAAACCTGTCCTTTGCTGCCAAAAATAATTTCTAAACAATCTACACATCCTTCAGTAGGTCTGTGACATTTCCTGATTGGCTTAAGGACATGCCAATCAGTGATTGCCTTACTGGCCTACATTGGTCTGACTCATTTTATAAGCTGTACTATTTCCAGACAGTTCTGCTATGATTAGTGTCTGGTGAAAAGCTTTAGCAGATACTTCCTTTGCAACATCTCAACCAACAATTGGTCCAATTATCAATGTTATTTTCAAGTTTTGAACAACTCGACTTTCAAGATCTACATATCTACATGTGCCGATGTTTCCGTTTATCAACATTATATTTTAAGATCTGTGCAAGAACTCAGCTAACAGATGTTTCTGCATATAAAAGCTATCTTCAAGTTTTGTACACCAAAAAAACTTTTCAAAAAAACTTATTTATTTGAGGAAAGGTATATAACAGACTTTTCCGACACAATGTTCAAAATTGAATTGGTTCAGTCCACCTCTAATGCTTACTAATTTTAAATTCAATAAAATTCTGTTCAACATGTCACGTTTAGTGACATACTGCCAATTTAATGAATTCCTTAACTGGATAGAGTAAATCAATAGTCCTCTGAAAATATATTCTAATTGTTAATGCTGTTATCATCAATGTCTGACCAAAGCAAGCTATATACATAAATCAGAACAAAAGTTATTTTAGTATGTAATTTAGCTAATTTAATACACTGGTCTGATAAGGAGTATACACGATCATAAAACAAAAACTTATAATGATTAGAATGTGTTGATTCATCATTTGGGTACCATTGCTGTTCATAATATTTCTGAAAATGTTTTCAATAACATCTCATGAGGTCTGGCCACCTTAGGTGATTAAGTTTAGTTCTAAATCCATATAGAGTTAAAAATGCAGAATAATCCTCATGAAAGTAAAAAAAAAGTTAAAAAACATAATAATTAATACAAATACATGTATACAGAGGGTTGAGAACATCTTGCTAAAATGATTGAGTATGTGTCAACCATAGTGGATATAAAACAGAACAGCACTTATTGAAACTAAACACTGAACTGTTTTGTATTTTGTAGGTAGTGAGATGTCATCAAAACCTGATCATTTTGGGAAAGGCATTTAACAGCCCTTTCTGATGCAAAATATTCATACACTCAGATCAAAACGGTCATGGATTAAAAATTTTCAGGACAGGGATATCCTTTGTACTTAATGGCATTTTAATACAATACAGAGTGGTAAAGATGGACTAACAGCAAAAACCACACACAATATTGGTCACAGAATAGCATATCTGATACATACTTCACTAGTAAATTGAGACTAAGTGACAAAAACAAATTGCCCTAAAACAACGAAAAAGGCACTTCAACAGTGCAAAACTGGATGACACCCAAGATGAAAACATCAGAATGACTAACAGGGGAAGTGATAACATTCAGATCTCCTAACCCCTCCTGACAAGCCAGCACACACTTATCGGACCCAAAAGTCATAACCAGTAAGAACAACATACCATACAGTCTTGTAATAATGTAAAAACTCAAATGAAACAGATTCTAGTAATAATTCTAGTGATAGTATAAATAATCCTCAAGGGAAGATTATCCTGATTGAAGAAAAATTGGGGGGGGGGGGTTATACATATCTGGATTTGAGCAGCAATCAGAGGAGACAAGAAAAATTTAGAAGACAAAAAAAAAAATAGATGATAGAAGTATAAGGTCTGGGAGTTTGTCTATATATGTTTAAAGAATGTCCTCTAAAGGTAGCATCAGCAGAATAAAGAAATGTGTGCCTAACCTAATTAGGAGAGAAAGAACCAGGATTTGAAATGAACAGTACAGTTCCCTTGCAAATGATTATATCTACCTAGTATAGTTCCTAAAAACATATGTGCAATAACACAAATGGAATATTCCAAAATGATGATGCTCAGTCCAAGCAATATAGTATCTGCACATAAAGAACAAATATAGTAATATATTTGGATCATTTACATCCATGGCAAAAGAAGAAGAGAAAGAAGCAGCTCTTCTAAAGCAGCCCATAAGGGGAAAGAGCTGTCCTGATACATAGATATCTAGAAAACGAAAATGTCCAGAAACTATCACTCTAGTACATACTTGACCAATGGGAAAAAAAAAAGTCTTCCTTTAAATATAAAGTTAATTAATAAACCAATGTCAGCAGTTCTCAAGGCAAAAAGTTTTAAGGACAAAGTTAACATCTCAATCAAGACAAAACTTCAAAAGATACTGAAGCTAAAAAGCATGATAATCATAAGTGAAGATGATACATAAATTGAAGTGTGGATGTCAATGCTTTTTGGTAACATTAAATGGCAAATAAAATTTCTATTTCCCAAACATAGTGAGTGATTTAGGATTAATGAAGCAGGACAACTACTATTTCCACTTAGCCTTGTATATGTCCCAAGTCATGATATATATACAAGAGGAAACTGACCAGCTGCCAAATGGGACAATCTTGAGATTCCAGTCAAGAAACACATGATGGCCATCTGTAAGGCTGAAGCTTTGACAAATTATGTCGAAAAGCAAAAGTATATGGTTGATGTAGAAGATAAATCAATTCCAAAATGAAGAGCACATAGCTGTAACAGCTTATCCTTAATGTAAGCAAAGAAAACACTGAAAGGCAAGACAAACTGAAATGCACAAGTCCCAAATGTCCAGGATGATCATACAGTAACCCAAAAGATGCAAGTGTAGAAATTAAGGGAATGATGAGTCTACCTTTCTATATTGAAATACATATCAATAATTGAGAACAGCAGCTAACAAGGCATTGAACCTATATGAGTCCCAAGGAACTGGAACTCAAAGAAGAAAAGTACTAAAAGGAGCTGTCTAAGCCAGATGGAAACCATGTTCTCGTATCTGAAGGAACTTAGAATCTTGAAGATGAGAAGTCCAATGGGACCAGAATAACTTAAGATAACCCCTTGATCAAATGAGAATAGGAAAGAGGTTAACAATGAAGCAAAGTCTAATACTTTTCTGAAAATACTCTCCCAGAGGTGCAAGTGAATGAAAGTCTGAGATGACAGTTAGAAATACATCCATCAGAACACCAGGAAAATTGGTGAGATTAACTACACAATTAGGCAACAGTCCATAGTGCTCACTAACAAAATAAGCCAAAGCATGATGAAAGCTGTGCTAATAATGCTCAACTGACAATTCAAGAGCCTTTTTTGAAGAACCAAAAACCAAATTAAAAAAATTTCTGTCACTTATAGTGAGAAGTGGTCAAAATTTATTTTTCTAATAATGTCTGATTTGCTATTACCATTTTGAATCAAAAGCAAATAACGTATTAAGCATGATTCAAACAACTTTTAACCAACATAATTTCATAATATTACTGCAAATACACATTACACTGATACATACGTAATGAAAAAAGTGCCAAAGGGTAAAGTAAGGTCTACTTTTGTACTTTTTTGTGCACTTGAAAATGACAACATAGTGGAAAATCAGAGTATGTCACAGGCAAAGAACTTCTGGAACCCATGCTATAGAATTACACACATAATAAGTAAAACACTGCACAACTTGTGATATTTTAAATTACCACTTGTACCATCTCTGAGCTCTAAGAAACCAAAAGTTTGGAAAATTTCTTGTCTATCTCACTATTTGGGTTTATTTTCATCCCCAAATCTTCTATTTTATCACAGCATAGATGATAAAAATTCTAAAAGAGTAATGAGTGTCTTGCTGGCAGAAGTTATTAATTTGTTTCCTAGGAAAGTGTGGAAATGCTAATTTTGAAAATACAATTTTTCTATAACTTTAGCATATTCATTTCTAGCTTCCAATCTTCTGTTACATCAAATCTGTTTTGTCTCTCTGATGAATATCCTAATATTGCCATTCACTGAAGTTTTTAAATACTTTTTTGTATTACATTTTATGTTGGATTGCATGATAAATTATATTCCCATAGTGTCACATATTACATATTTTATTAACCATTGTGTGTTTGTCTGTAATATGTAAATGTGTATATCAAAAAGTATATCCTTACTAACAGTGAAGGTATCTAAGTAATGATTCAATACATTCTAATCATTACAAGTTTTAAGACAATAATTCTCTTTTTTTCAGACCAGAATATTAAATCAGCTACATTACTTACTATATTAATTTTTTGTTCTTATTTATGTAAGTAGCTTGCTTGGATCAGAAGTGAATGGTAATTTCAACTGTTACAGAAAATATTTCAGAATCTTTTTTATGATACAGTTTAAAATTTCCTTTATAAAACTGAAAAGTCTAGAGAACAAAACTTTACCTCATGTTGTAAGCTGATGATTCTGACCCAATACCTAAACCTGAGAGGTTGGTATTCAAGTCAGCTGCTAGGACAGAATTAATTTCCTCAACCAGCCAAGAATGTCTGTCTCTAGCCATGAGTCAGCAGTTGTGAACCCTAAGTATACAAGAACAATTGAAACATCAACTTCATCAAAATAATTTACAACTAATACAATTAAACACACTGATAGTGATTTGTGATGCTTTTACTTTTATACTTATACCATGCAAAAGTAAACTATTGAAGCCCGACTTGAATGCAAACACATTAATGCTGTGAAATTACACAATTTGTCTGAAGAATTCCTTTCAACTTCAAAATCTTTCCATCCACAAATTACATGTACTGGTATTTTTAGTACTTGACCACATACTATAAGCAGGATTTCTGAAACAAATATTGTACTGATTAATTTTAATGTTAATTTATGATCAGAGCAAGCAATTTACTTACAGTGAAACTAAAAACCAACAAAGCAATCAGTATAGCTAATTAAATACACCATTTTTACTTTTCTACTTATTAAGATTGCAATGCATTATTTCACCAAGTGAGTACCCTTGCTGTTAAATTTTTGGCTGTAATTCCAATAATGCATTAATAACAAAAAATAAACATTTGGTTCACAAATGATACATCATAACTTCAATATTCATAGAATATTTTTTCAACTGCTTCCTCATTTCAGGGCAATAGTGTATGACTTCAGTAACCATGGTTAAGTGCTTTACTATTAAGTGTTCCAACTTCAAAACAATGTCACAATCTGTAATATGAGAGGTAATGAATGCTTGTACTGAAAAGATATGAAATTTGAAACAGATTTGTCACTAAGTTAACTAATCCCAATTCTTTGTGTTGCCACCAGGTTTAGCTAATTGGTAGAAGTGATGCTGTTCATTTTATTTATATATGAAATGGAAAATAAAGGACATGTAAAGCTATTAGTCACACTGAAAACATTAAAACAATTCAAATTTATTACAAGAAAAATGATGGAAAATCATCCCTTTATCCATACAAATAATCAACCTATAAGCATATCTGAGTGCTGTTATTTCAAATGTTTGTCACATATCATCAGGCTAGCCATTCCACAAGATAATATTTCTAAAAGAAGGCTTAGTTTTGCTTCCTAACACTGAACCCTTCTTTAGTCCACCTCTTAATGTTTTCACCTAATACTTAAAGTTATTATTTTTTGTAATACTTAAAATCATTTCTGTTAGTCAAGATAAATATCCACATAGGGTGTCTTCATCACAAAAAGTAGAAACTGCAAGTTTGTTGCAAAAGAAATAACTTTCTTGAAACCAAATTTCACCTTCAACTAATTAACAATAACAAAGTACAATACCTTACCCACAACATAATTCCAACTGCTACACCTGTAATTTCCATTCCTCCCTCACACCCCTTCTTTTTTTCTAACAGACAGGAACCATGATACCAATATTTCAACCATCATGAATTTTCCCAATGCACAACTACTTTTAAGAAATAACCCTTAAAATGTCTACCAACTAATTACTTAATATCTTTACAAAAGTTTTAAAACATATACAGTTATCTAACCGAATTCTTCCAACAGCATACTTATATATTTTAAGAAAATTTCAGATTTCATATTCTTCACACAAAACAAAATTTGTTTTCACAAAACTATGAAAATGAACTGTATGCTCTCTATGTAGGTAACCATCTCTGTAAGTGTATTAAATGTTTTTCTGCAAACATCCAAAATTGCCAACATCACATTTATGAATATACATATTGAGCCACAACAATTATACTAAGGCTGCTAATTCTGCTGCATGTCAGTTGTAAATAAATGTCACACATGCCTTACATGTAGTGGTAGTGGACAGTAAACACTTAGAATGTTAAGACTGATGCAGTAGTAATGAAAATATAGCTTAATCATGAAGAAAGAATTGATGTGTTTCTTGTACAGATAGCAGATTAACTTGATTAATCAATATAATTGATTATCTCCAAGCATCATTAACATTGATTAGTGTCATGTAAAATAACCAAAATTATGATTAAATCAATTCTCACAAAAATAGTCAATTAATCAAAATTATTGTTTTCTATTATTACTGTTTTCAGTTATTCCAATTATCCAAATAATCAAATAATTGTCATTATATCTTTATTATTTGCAATTAATTACAGATTGTTCAGCTCAGTTAATTAGTGTCATGACTCACAGAAGTAATCAACTAATCAAAATTAGTGTTTACGATTACTATTTTTGATTATTAATTGAATAGATAAGCATCACCATCAAAATGATGCATGTCATCTCGATGGTAACATACTCTGAAGATATAAAGAAAATGGCAATTGAATTTGGAATGGTTCTTTGAAAAGTACAAAATTCAAAATTCATATATTAATCCTCTGATTATGAGTAGGTAAAGTGCACAAGCCACCAACTTTTTATAGTTACATGGGGAGGATGGGTGGGAATGTATGCAGAGGCAAGTATCTATTGGAAATACATTTTCAGGTAAGGAAAATGTTAACTTCCAAAATGAATACTCACCTTCTCACACAGTTAGAATCCCATGCAGAGATGGTGTAAGGACTGATGCAAAGATTACCTAGATTACCCTTTCAGAAAGCTTCCAAAGGAAGCCCATGGAGTATAACACCTAATAACAAAAGCTCTATACGGGTACACCTTTGGACAGGCAGTATCAGTACATGGCCATTCAAGTACTCCCACACAAAATGTCAGACAGCTAATATGTGTACTGAGGTTGAGGCATATATATATATTCTACCTTGTGTGCTCACCTCCTCTACCATCAGACTAGATGGGTAAAACCCAGCTGTGGGAGAAGGGCACTTGTGATAGTATCTGTGCTTACCTCCTCTACTGTCAGTCTCTACAGGCCCAATGCCAGCTGCAGGAGGAGGTAACTGTATGGACTTGTTCAGTATGGATAATTTATGTACTACTATTTGACTGCCAGTCTATGGGCTCCTTATCAGCTGCAGGAGTAAGGTATGTTTGTGACATAGCAGGGATCAAAAATAGTGTGTTTACCTCAATTTTACCATACAGATGTTGGCTGCAGAAGGAGGACTTGTAAGATATAGGTATTGAATGGATTGGTATAGTGAGTTGTATCATCGGTCCATATATATTGTATGATGTATCATACTAACATATGTGGGGTGACCCGCACCAAACTTGGTGTCATAAAAGACTCATTTCTTACCTTAATGGAAACCCTTATTCTAGCCCCAGTGGTTAGGTCCCATGGTACACCAAGCCAGCAGCTAGGAACTGGTAAGTGACAATGTTCTCCCATACTCCACTCAATGTAGGAAAGACTCAAACAATGTGTCCAGATCCCCATTGGTCCTTCAGTTTGGAAAAGTCTTTTACAAAAGACAGTGCAATGAGAGACTGCAAAACCCTATTTTTAAAAGCCAGCAAGCACATGAAAAGTTGTCAGAAATGCTACTCTGGTGCTGACTTTTTCCATGATATTCCATGGAATAGG
This sequence comes from Limulus polyphemus, assembly GCF_000517525.1. Taxonomy (NCBI): domain Eukaryota; kingdom Metazoa; phylum Arthropoda; class Merostomata; order Xiphosura; family Limulidae; genus Limulus; species Limulus polyphemus. The sequence continues at coordinate 181,377 of NW_013667328.1, read as the reverse complement.
CACATTCTGGATCAAACAAGAAATGTGATATAGACAGAAATATATATATATACCATGAGGAAACCTCAAGTGATCTTGCAGAACACCTCACGTCACGGTAGGCATGTGTAGAGCTAGGGTGGATGGTATGAGCACTTTTCATTCTTGGTTCGATGCAGATTGTGGATAAGTATGCAACACTAGCCATCTAATGGGATCTACTGAATGAAAAAGAGGTCCTGAAAGGAAAGCGGTGCAAATTCTACTCAAAGACGGTGAAGCAATGAAAGAACGCTGACCTGTGAATGCCAAAAACTTTCAGGAGATAAAACAATCAGAAGGTAGAGAGATGGGTGTGTGTAGAAAGAGCACACATCTGGCTGGCTTCCTCTCAAGGATGGGCCCATCAACTCCTTTGTTGACAAGTTTGTCTTGAGATGTCAATACTCACATATTATTCATCACCCTTTTCATTCTCTTCCACCTCTTCTTTGCCAGCCATTAGATGAGCTTTTATTGAATGAGGTTAATGGAAAATAGGGGTCCAAGGATAGGGACAGAAAAAAAATGGAACCCTTAAAGTAAGAGGTCCATAATAAGGCACACAGAACTGTCCAACAAGATACAGAAGCTGAGCCACGTCTGGACAGCCAAATAGTAGAGATGGAAGGAACAGAGATGGGAGACAAGTACGGTTTGCTCCCGAGTTGGGTGTGAGAAGTGTCTAGGGGACAGACATTGAAAGAATGGTAAACTCAGGAAATAAGGAGGAGGGAACAAGTAAGGAGAGAAAGATGGTAAAAAAAAAGCAAGATAGTGGAGATAGAGTGGGTGTGAGAAAGGACCCATATCCCAAGCCCTGATCCCCAAACTGAGCAGCTACTGTAAAGGGAAGGAGGTAGGAGAAGAGGCAACATCCAAAAATGCAGGGTTGGCAGCAGAGAAAAGTTGAATTGACTGAAAACATTCAGGGAGAGGTTATAGGGAAGGCGAGTTCCCTTGAAGCTGAACAGCTTTTACACTATGAAATGTAATCAGAGCCATTATCTGGAGCCTACAGCTCAAAGAAACTTTATTATTGGCATTAAGACCTTACAGGCTTACTAAGCATGCAGCTGGGTAAACCCCCCTTAGACTGTTCAGTTTTATGACTTATAACTAAGTTATGTTGTTGTAGGTTAAATTACTCACAAGTTTAGGCCTATTACAGACAAAATAAAGTGAATATAGATCTAGATCTAATTTGATTACTTTCATGACTAAGTACAGGAATTAGTTTGAAAGGATAATCATTAAATTGTGCATAAAACACTTAAGAAAATCTCGTGTTCAAAAAACACATCTGCCATGATGTGATGCATACTTCATTTCAGAAAAGCATTGATCAACTATATTATTAATATATACAAGCTGGGCTACAATATTTCCAATTTTTCTGAAGTTGTATATTGGTAAATGTTCGTCTGAACATTTCAAAGTAAGCATACATTTGTAATAGCTGTTTGCCCAATAGTTTTGGGTACTGAAATTAAGAAGTCAGATTTTTATTTTACCAATTTAATTTTTTTCAACTGATGGAAATCTGTCCTGAGACAGAACTCTGTCTTCCTTGAGAATGGGTTAGCAGATATATACAGTCAAAGAATGTAATGTCAGCCATGGGTAGTGAATGTGGCACATGATAACAATGAATACAAGAGGGGCCAATGCTAAGGCATAGGGAAAAGCAAGGGAAGGGAAGATAAAAACAACAACAGAGAACATGCCAAGAAACATGTATTAAGTTATCCAGCACATTGAACAAGATACAATCTAACTTTATAGACTCTAATCATCTTTATTTAGGTATAAACCACAAAGTCCAACCCATATGCCATGCCCTTGTATCACAGTCTTTCAAAAAGAGTTAATAATTCTATAATGTTTATTATTACATTATTTATAATTAATAGAAATAAAATATTTAATTTACCGATACATATATATATAATGCTAGCTTGTTTTCATGTACAGGTGTACAATGTACAGATTCAAAGTTGCTATTGCTGAGATCAGCTTGACCAACTAAGGTAGTTTTTAAAACACTTACAGCTTAAATAGAAAACACATTTAATTGTAATTCTTATAGGAAATTGTATGCTTTGTGCATGATATTATCTTGTGTTCTAAACTTAATATTTGAATAACTAATTAAATAAAAATTTAGTAAATTACTAAAAACAACAGTATCAAAAATTAGGATTAAATTCTTGGAATCTTTGACTGCTGAAAAGTACAAGACCCACAAATAGGTACTGTGGTCGTGCATTTCCTATATGTTCCTATGTTCTTATAAAATTAACTGAGATGTAAAAATTAGAATCTTATTAGGTTAGTCAAGAAAACATACATGAAAAAAATCAAATTTTTTCTGCAAGGTATGCTTGTAAGAAATTTGTATTACATAATTCAATACCATACCTTGAGCTATGCATTCACTAGAAGATTTCTAGCTAGTTATACAGTTTAATAGTTAGATGTGGTTCAATGAGCAACAAAACAATAAAATTAGATGTAAATTATGAGTCTGAGGCTGTTTAGGATAAATAATTGTAATTGTGTGTTACAATTAAGGTTTATTTAATATTTTTTGTGGCTGTTACAAGATCAGTCAAATGGAACAAACTTGTATAGTGTAAGGATAGAGAAAATAAAATATAAAGTTTTACTAAAAACTTTTGATACACATTTGACATAATGCTAATAAAATTTGAAAATTGTACAATGAAAAAAATATTTTTAATCTTAATATCAAAATAACTTTGCACTCAAATTGGTCTGAGTCACTTTAACTCAATAAATTCACATGGAAATCTCCGGTAAAAAATCAGATTCTTTTTTGTTCACAAAAGATTGTAATGTTTACTAAAAACTTGCCAAATTTCATGAAGATATAATAGCATGTATAATTTCATAATTACATGGTGGTTGCAAGGTTGGTCAAAATAACCAAGCCCATACTGAGAGGGTTAAGGGAATGTACATACAGAGATTAAGTACGAGGCAAACAAACTGCATGTTCCACAAAAGGACCTGATCTTCTACAACTTCAAAGATGCAAAAATGTTTGTAGAAATGGCAAAGAATGGTGGAACATATATTCTCATTCAAAAAGTACACTTCTTTACAAAAAGAGAAAATAAAAAAACTCACTAACATTAGTGACTAGATTAGTGAGGTTTCCTGCAGCATTTACACCTAGAAATGATTTCCACAATCCTATATCTTATGTAGTGCAGGGACAGTCACAACTTTCTCCATGTAACTGAAACACAGACTTAGTCCTATCTGATTCTTGGCTGTTGAAGCAAAGACAGCCTGTACGCTGTTGAAAGAAAAATACATCTTAGATGACAAAACATCAATGGATGAAGTGCAGTCCTGTAGGAACATCTACGGAATCAAGTAAAAAACATTCTATAGAGTTAGTTCTGACAATATGATACCCTTACAGATTTGTTTTAAATGAATATCACATAATGCACAGGAAACACGTACTGATACTTTCATCCCATTTGGTGATGATGAATTATCATAATATATATATTATTGGATTTGTTGAAAATTAACATTTTCTGCAATTACTATAGAAAATATATGCTGGTTAATACACATTAGTATCTGCCATCTTGGTAATTATACACAATTATCTGTCACATTTGTCATTAGATCTAAGAAAATTTTTAATTTAAATCTAACAAGGGCTGTTTTAGCCCCTTATTGAAACTCATCTTTTAAAAAACTAACCTTTATGAATTACAAATTGAAAAAATACTAGAAAAAAAAACAGAAAAATTAAAATATAGTCCTAGCTTTCATAGAAGCCTGCTTTCAAGAGCATCACTAGCTACCCAAAAGATTTTGGTCTTGAGACCCAAGAAGCAGGTAGCACTCAACATAATTAAAAAATAACTGCAATGTAATATATTACAGTTTACACACAACAGATTTGGGATACTGTGAAATACATCTGGCACACAGGTCCTGTGTGCCAGAGTTTAGCAACACCCCTGCTGGTTTCCTTTATCTTGTTTCAGTTTTGAATTGTTTTGGATATTTTAAATTTAGGTGTCTTGTACTTTTTTCTTTTGACTAAATGTGCCAAAGTATTTTCAACTCTTATTTTAGATTAGACATGAATATTCCAAAGAATGATTTATCTCAACATACGGAATGTAATAATATAAAAATATGATTTATTTTAGAAAACAAAGTTGTTTCTATTTAGAAATATATATCAATTCACTTAACAATCTTAAATGCCTCAAGCAGATCTCCAACTCTTCTTTTTTAAAGAGAAAGAAATTTCAGAAATCTTAATCGATCCTTGTATGACAACCTTTCCATCCCAGACATCATCCAAGTAGCCCTCCTCTAAACTCTTTCCAACAAGTCAATCTCCTTCCTAAGGTGAGGAGCTCAAGGCTGAAGACAATACTCCTAATGTGGCCTAACTATTAACCTATATAGTGAAATTATAACTACTCTGTATTCAGTATTTCTGCAAATATAGCCTAAAATCCTATTTGCCCTGCCATAAGCAACAGAACATTGCTTGGATACTTTAAGACTAATCAACTAGACCACCAAGATAATTTTCTTCTAAAACAATGTTAAGGTTACTCCCATCAAAAGTATACCCATAATTTATATCATGATATCCCACATACATTTATTATAATTAAAAGCCATATGCCATTATATGTCCAACTCATCAAATAATTCAAATCATTTTGTAAAACAGCAGCAGCATCCTCACAGCCAGTGACACCCAAAACCTTAATATCATCAGCAAATTTTGAATAATTTAATGACCATTCCTTCATTTATATCATTGATGTAAAAGGGCATAGGTTCTAACATTGATCCCTGAGGTACCCCACTTGTGACATCAATCCAGTTTGACTGAACTCCATTTATAATAAATCTTTGCTTTTTTTCCATCCAGCCAGTTTTCTATCTAATGGGTCAACCTATCTCCTACACATACAGGTTATTTTTGTAACAAGCCTTTTGTGTGGCACTTTGTCGAATGCTTTCCAAAAATCCAAATACACCAAATCCACACAAATACCTTCATTTACATAAGCTGTAAACTCTTCAAAGCCAGCCATTATCATTAAAATTTTTATCAAGCTTTCCCTTAAACTCCCCTAAATTAACTAAATCCACCACATCTGAAGGTAAAAGATTATTAAGACAAAACTTCTCCCTAGAGAAACCATGTTGACTACCCAACAAAATTTTAAACTTTAAATGACTTTGCAAAGCATCTTTATCACTCTTTCAAACACATTTCCCACAACTGATGAACGCATAAAAGACCCATAATTACTGGGACAATTTTTATCATTTCCCTTGAAAATAACAGTTACATTAACCAACTTCCAGTCTTCTGACACCTGCTCATTGTTCAAGAACTTACAAAAAAAAATAGTAGCAAGTGGCTCACATAGCCAATCCTTAACCTCCTTTGAAACTCTTGGGTAAATATTATCTGGCTCAGGAGCTTTATCATTCTTTAAACTTCCCAATTTTTTAACAAGCTCAGAATTAATTTGATAATCTTGTTCATGTTTGCTTTCATCTATCAACTGTTCAGGATGAGGTTTAATGCTTAAATCTTCATTAGGAAAATTAAAGAAAAAGTATAATTTAATAGCCTGACCATCTCATATTCATCAAATATATGCCATCCTGTATCATCCCTCAAAAGGCCCTACTCCAATGCCAACATTTTTCTTACCTTTAATGTATTTAAAGTAAGCCTTACTATTAATTTTTTTACATTTTCAGCCAATCTTTTTCCATATATATTTTATTCAACCTCCTATTTCACCAATTATCTTGATCTTCTATGATTCTTAAATATCCCATCATACAGCTGTAAACTTCTTAAATTTATAATAAATTTTCAAAATTTTTTATACTTTATAGCCTTTGTGAGCCAAACTAGTTTTTACTTGCAGTCACTCCGTTTTTTTTCTATCTTGAAAGTTGAATATCTATAAATTTATTTTGAAAAGTTTTCCACATTTCATTGGTTTCTCCAATTAATTCAGTTGCCAATTCATAACAAATAATTATTCTTTCATCCCTTCAATTTTTTTTTAAATTTGGAACCAAAATCTCATTACTGCTTATTCTCTTCATAAGTTCATATACAAAGTAACGTGTGGGTTTAAATTTTTGCTTTTTTTCCAAGGGTGGATGTGGAAGGACCAAATGGTCCCTTGTTCATGCGTTGTAATAACTTGTATGTAAAATTACGGTTACAAAACGCATACGATAACCAGAAGCCTAGGTCATAGATATACATGTAGTGTCATACTCTATTTCATGACACGTACTACAAAGCACAGTTTCTGTACAACTTTACGTTGAAAAAACAACAAAACAGTCAACATAGAAAAAACAGCTGATTCAGTGATTGGCTAAAACAAATTATTTATGTTGAACACAAGTTATATAAATTACTTACCAATGCTACGTCTCCTTTACTCAGCTATTAAGATTTATTCTGAGTTAATTCTAAGAGTTAAAAGTATCTACTATATTATGATATTCACAAGTTGTAGATCTATACACATCAACAAGTTTCATTGCTGTTGTGTTGAAATCATGGTTGAAAATCCCATGATGCTGACGTCATAATTAGCATTTTCTTCGCCCTCTAAATAGATATATATTAATTAGTGACACATGAATAAGTTGGAAAAGAAATTCATTTCGAGCTGCAAACGTTAATCATAGTAGATTTAAATCGTTTGAAGATGACCTGCCAGTGGCATTAAGTCACAAGAATGAGAAATAAAAATCACAAATCTTTATTTCTAGTTAAAGAAAATTGAATGCATCATAATTTTACTCTGTTTTTGTGCTCATCTTTGCGGTAATTCAAGCCTTAATCTTCTGTAAACTAGTTGTATTTCATGGCAAGGGAGTGATCTACAGGCGCAGTAAATCACATTTGTTAAGCATGAAACGATAGGATGGACTATCGCTGCTGTTCCAACCGAGGCTATCGAAATCCGTCTTTTAGCGTTATAAGTCCTCGGGCTTATCGCTGAGCTACGGGTGCAAACCATAAATACAAATATTTAAATGACTGAGTGCATTTGCATTAAAAATAATAAATATTACGATATCTACAGTTACCTACAGCAACGGCTATATTCTTTACTGAAACAAACATATGTAGTAAGTATATCTAAAAACTGTAACTTTATCATAATAATATTAACTTCTGATCAAATCAAGCTTCCTACACAGATTGTAACTAAAAATATACCCTGTAGTGAGCATAGCTAATTAAAGATACTGCTGAAATTATCTTACTTATAATGACTAGCATAAAATAGCTGCGGTCCGCTGCGAGGTTCAGAGGCTCCTCATAATTCACAGACGCCTCAATGTATTAATCAGTCTCCTCCATTATTTTCAATTGCTTCTATTATTATTAATAATAATAACCGAAAATAAGTCTCGCTGTGACACCCACCCATGGCATCTGAGCACGTGTACCAAGTTTGGTCTTATTAGCTTGTGGATGGAGATACGAAAACAATTTCAAATAAAACGCCCCCGGGATCCTGAGGGGGGGGGGGGAGACAATGTTTTGGTTCATTTCTGGATCTGAAGATTTCTGCATCGAATGTGGTAAGCAGGTAGTAGGGATCTTGTTTATGGTCTGGAGACACATGAGCTCACATAGCCTATACACACAGTTTGACCACATTATAATTTTATACTTTTTCTTCATTCTCTTTTCCTGATGGGCTTTCCAGAACAAAGTATATTTGTGACAGGGGCATGACAAACTTCAATCAACACTCTTGAGTGAATTTTCCTGACTTTTCTTATTTAAGATCAAATCATTACCCTTATGGCTATCTTTATTTTTTGAACTGGCCAGTTGTGTTTCCAGTATTCTCAAACACTGCAGATACCTACTCGAATTGACAAAATATAAAGGAATGATATTAGTGATACTTCAAAGTTTCTGGCATTGCCTTCCACGTCTGGGGTTAACCTTACTTTTATGTTACAGGAGTCAATGGACGAAAACACATTGCTCAACAATGCATCTCTGAAGGTGATACTGTAGGGCTTGTCCACCAAACTTTGGAGTATCCCCTCACACCACAGACCACCTCATTGTTAATAGTCCCACTGAAAGCAGATCTGCAGGAGCCAGAAAAAGTGGACTCAGATGAGTCCTCAATCTACAACATGCGAGATGCTCAATTATATAGGACTTTATTGAAAATGGTCCCCATTGACGTGATGGAGCAGGTGGAACAAAAGAAGTCCAATAAAAGAAAGTTAGAATGAAGGAAAAAAGATAAAGTGTCCCATCAGAGGATTCTTTGTAGGGAAGAGCATTTAACATGGTGTATGTGAGCGAACCTCCAGGAGAATCATAAGATTCTGAATCATATTATCTTCATTCATTCAAGTGAGAAGCAAATTCCAGAACAAATGCTCCTTTTACCACCACCATGTCAGTAGAAGCCCCCAAAGTGTCAGCCACAACTTTAGCAACATCAAAGATGGCACGACCAGCTGTGGCAGAAGTTTACAACATCAGCAGCAGGGCATCATTATTCATCACTACACTTGCAGCAATCCTTATGATAGAGAGGATAGTACTTCCTTTAAAGCCCCTGGTAGAGTTTAAACGGCAACTGATAATGGTTCTAAAGTGCCACTACAAAGATCATGATTTTACATACTACCAAGTTATATATACATATCTTATTTATTTTGTACAATCAGTTTTGGCAGACTAATTTATTTTTGTATAGTGTACATGTTTAGGTTAAGGTTTAATTTTACGTTTTAAGCAGAGTACATATGTCTAGGTTAAAGGTTAAGTTAAGGCACAAGTGTTTATACAGTATATATATATATACTATTGGATATTACAGTTGTTTTAAACATTACTAATAAAGGATAATTTTACTGTATCATGTATTTTCTTGTTTGGTGGTGATGGTGAGTTCTGTTGCATTTGTATAATGTATATGCAATTAAAAAATAGTAAAATATTAAGTATGATGCAGGTATGTGTCAGATATAAAAGACAGTTTAGTGTAGGTATTATTAGTTACTTTATTTTGTGAGTGAACATTTCAAGATTGTTTAGTTTTTTCATAACGAGAGTTAAAAGCAATTATTTTAAAGGCTATAGTTACAACAAGTTTGGTTACATAAGAATCGTAATTTGTGTATATAATTCATTGATGTCGAAACTATCAAACGTCGCGTGCAATCCTTTAATGTCGAGGATGTACGAGGACATAGAAATTTGTAGAAGGCTTATGTGATGGACGTATAAATAGCAGTAACCAGACGAAAAAAAAAGAGCAGAAGAGAGTAAGGTTGAGTGACGGTTGAGAGATGTTCGATGAGTGAAAGGCCTAACGGTTGATATGTTACAGTGAGATTAACAAGTTAGTAAGAGTGGAAAATATGTTGTCTTATCAAAGGGTGTTCTAAAGCAACTGAACCAGCCTGAGTGGATTTTGACAAAAAATAAACGATTCTTGGAAATACGAAAAGGAACAGACGATTTTTGAAGTACAGGATACAAGTGCAATAATTCAACGACAACGTAAGTGAACTATTCACGGATACTCTGACGGTAGGAATAGAGAAAAATAGTTCGGCTTGTCAACTGAATTCTAAAGCCATTGAATAGGCCTAAGTGGACTTTTGACAACAAGAAGAGAACTGTATAGTGTTTATGATATAACTATGATCTCCATAGTTTAAGGAATTTCTGTACACACGTTCTGAATATATATATATATATTATTGTGAAAACAAGTGGAGTGAGCGCTGTTCGTTTATTTTTATGAATATATTGCCAACAAGTAACAGACACCTATTGTAGAAGAATCCTTTGCCTAACACACCCATATATCTTAACTTACTATTCATAATATAAAATATCTGACAAGATGGCAATGACAAAAAGTACAGAAATAAGGCAGGGATAAATACACAAAACCACACAAACATCGCTACACAAGAAGCTAGTAAATACTGTGCCAATCTGACTAACTTATGGTTATTGTTTTTTGAATTTCGCGCGAAGCTACACGAGGGCTATCTGTGCTAGCTATCCCTTATTTGGTGGTGAAAGACTAGAGGGAAGGCAGCTATCATCATCACCCACTGCCGACTCTTGGGCTACTCTTTTACCAATGAATAATGGGATTGACCATCCATTTTTACATCCCCATGGCTGAAAAGGCGAGCATATTTGGTTATGGTTATTAGCCACTGTAAGACTGTACAGTACTATTCACTTTAAATGTTTGTATTCAAACCTGAATTCATGCAACTGACAGGAATTCAAAATTTAGTTGTAGATAAAAGTTATTCTTGGAAAGATTTGGCTACTTATTTAGTGACTTTTGTATGGTTTTGAGTATTCATCTCTACTTTGTTTCTGTATTTTATAGCATTTCCATCCCTACATCATACTAAATGTTTACACATTTTCTTATTACTTATTTCTCATCTTTTTTAACAATTTCATTGAATTAGGATGATAAGCGAACATTTGCTTTATTTTTATAATTCAATGGTAATATATATATTGGTAATATCTTATCAGTTTTCTCAGTTTCTCTAATTTTTGATTACACTGGGAGCCAGTGGAGCTGCAATGGTTCCTCCTGGATGGTAAAGTTCACCCCAACTTACTGCATGTGCATCCAATCGATTCCATCACATGCTAGGGTCATGCCAATTAATATGGAGGACACCATACAGATCCCTGGTCATGAAGTATGATACCATGCATACACACACACTTTTTCTTTATCAATCCACTCTCACAGAGGAGGTAGAAACAAAAATACATCAAACATACATATACACACTTTTTTCTTTATCAATCCACTCTCACAGAGGAGGTATAAACAAAAATGCATCAAACATACATACACACACACAGCTTTCAGACTCGGCTCCACTGAAAAGTTAAGAAAAGTAGACTGCTACATAATGTATTGTTTTGATAATTAAAAACTAGTGTTTTTAAACTCGGACATCAATAACATGTACAAAGATCTGTCAGTTGCATAAATACTTGATCTTCTCGATACCTTGAATATGAATTTAGGTTATTACTTCTTTATTTATTTTTTACTGAAATTGTTTTAGCAGACATCATGTTTGTGAATGAAAAGTTACAAACGGTGGTTATATAAGAACAGTTTGTACTGCTACCTAGCGACCAGGAATAAAAGTGTTATCTATGAAACATAGAAATAATATATACTTATAAACTGAACTCACTGCTAAATAGAAATTTTCCTTTTATTAGTTCCTCACAGAAATAGGTATGGTAGAAGAACATAATAATACTACTGTTATACAAGCTTTGAAACACTCGGTAATTGTAATTAGGTGCTCAAAAGAAAGCTATAACACAACTTTAGCGAAGATTTGTAAACATCATAGGGTAATAGTGTTGCGTCAGTGAGGTCACGTGACTAGTGTCAC
>NW_013667328.1:153499-168873 GCF_000517525.1 Limulus polyphemus | reverse complement strand
AGTGTAGTGAGTAATTGAAATGCAGTCAGAGAGTATTGTTGAAGTTGAGCACGTTCGTTGTTATAGCGCGACTGTTGAAAATAAGTGTATCGGTAAAGTTATATTCAGAAAGAATAAACCAGTTTTATTAAGAAAGGACTTGTGTCTCTAAAGTTTCGTCGGAACGAATTTACGGGAAATCAGTTAACAAACGGAGACGTAACAATATTAATATATTGAATGCGGCAGCTATTGTTTTCTCGGCCCGTCCCTACATACTAAGAACCACTGTGCTTAGTGATATGTGTATTTTTGTCATTAAATTGTGTACTCTTTGTTTTTATAAGTAATTATTTTTCTGTGATTGTGTTTTGCTTTCATTTAAGGTTTAGTTTAGAGTATACCTTTAAAGAACACATTTTTGTCTTTAATGTTCACGTGATTTATTTGTAAAGGGTTCATTTTATGTAACTGTACTAACATTAACAGAGCGCTATTGTGTAGTTTTGATATGTTAAAGGTTATTTTTGTGTTTGCTTGATTTAAGGGTTATTAAATATTTGATATTTGTGTTTGGAGTCTTGTCTCTGTGAAGGGACACGTACCCCAATGTCAGATATTCAAAGACCTCTTGTTTTTAGTACGCCTAACTTTTGCTCTGTAGTTAATTTGTGAGATGCTACATCAAACATTAGTTAGCACTAGGCGCTAGTTGATCTGGGTAATTGAGCTTTTTATTGTGAAATAAGAAATGTTGGATTTAGACAATCAGGTAGAAATCTTCACAGAGTAAACAGTCTGACAAAATACAGAGAACCCAGTAAAAGCCAAAATATATTCTTTTGTAAACGCAAGTGCACACGCTATATTTGTTTTAAGTCTGTTTTAATAAAGATCGTTCATTTTGTGTTATCTCCCTTGGTTTAACAGTTAGTTTATGGACTTACAATGCTAAAAAACAAACAAATGTCTCCGCAGAGGACAGGGTGTAGATAGCTAATTTGCACTAAGAAAAACAACAAACAAAAACAATCATTTGGAATTTTACTTTGTGCCTAGTCTCTTTATTTTATTCTTACAAATACAGTTACTTGGAAATTTAGTATTATTTCGTGATACCTTGTCGAAATTTCTATTAAGCAGACCTATCCCATTGCTCTAAACTTAATTCAGTTTGACCTGGATGTACTACGCCATATTTCCATATTTTGATATAAAGAAAATTTCCAGAACTTATTAGCCTGTTAGAGGAATTGAATGTCTGTTTACATGTCATTCAGTACCTCGTTAAAAAACTACAGAAATAACATTATTTTAGCAACTACTAATTAAACATTGTTAACAATAATTAGTCGTCTATACTGAATCGCTTTTTTTTATTATATTTAATAATCTTAAAACTAATCCAACATTTTAACTAACTCTAGTACTATGTTTTAGCTGCTAATCTGCTACTGTATTCAGGGGGTTAGGTTTGTGAAGAAATACCGAATTCGAGCATGGTGTGTTAGGGAAATGAAGATGTATTTATCATAATTTTTTCTTAGTGGTAACCATGCTCTTCTAACTTCAATGATAAGTTTGCTTAGATGAATTTTGACTAAGAAAAAATAAAAAAACGTGTAAAATTTATTTAATGTTCCTTTTCTTCCACATGGTCTGATGGTTAGGGCGCTCGACTAATAATCTGCGAGTCGTGGGTTCGAATCACGTCACCGAATATTAGGACCGTACACAGAATGTTTGAAAGAATGTTTCTAATTTGTGAGATCAGAAGCCAACAGATATTGTGCGAAGCACAATCAGCATGCTACGGGAATCTGAAGATATGCGACTATTTGAAGCCAAGAATTACTAATGGTTCATCAAAAAAATGTAGACTATGTAGAAAATGTTAAGAGGCATAAGCATCTACGCTATAACTACATAAGCATATTTTTTTACGTCACAAAAATAGGGGTTCTACCGACCCCCCTCTGCGTACATGCGTAAACATGTTCGCCTCTTCAGCCATGGGAGCGTTATAATGTGACAATTAATCCCACTTTTCATTGGTAAAAGAATAGCCCAAGAGTTGGCTGTGGGTGATGTTGACTAGTTACCTTGTCTTCAGTTTCTCTTTTCTAAATTAGGGACAACTAGTGCAGATAGCTCTTGAGTAGCTTTGCACGAAGTTCAAAATCAAAAACTTATTTCTGCACGGGTATTAAATACGTTTACTTTAACAACAAGATCAAACAGGACATCTGAGGAAGAATCTGTGTTTGAGAACTTGATCGAGTTTTCTAGTGTGAAAAATAAAAAGACTGGAGAAGTTTGAGATATAAACTTTATTAAAATCAAATAAAAATAAAAGACAACATGTATATTGCATAAACAAGTGGGCAATTGCTTCTACAGGGTAGTTAAGTAGAACGCTAGCTTTCCATCTCTCGAGATGAATCTCTGGTGAACTAGTCACGATTAAAACCAGGTAGAACTGAGAACAAATAGTTATTTCAGTTTTGGAGAAAAGCTCATATCCCTTTTTTTGCGAGAGAATCATCATGGGACTGTTATTCTCTTTTTATCCACAATACCAACCTTTCTAACACAGAAGTGTTTATTTATTTTTATATTTTTTACACATCAGTTTCATCACTTTCACATTTCTTAAAACTGAAGTACAATTTTAATGTTTTATACGATTCACTAAGACTTTTCAGATCCTTTTCAAATAAAGAATCAGTTTATTGCAGCATTTTAATATCATGCATAAATTAGATAACAAGCTGATCAAGCAACTATTTAATTCACTTCTATAATTAATGAGTAACATAGCAAGTTAGTTACAATAAGAACAGCCCAATGCCCAAAACCTAGTGTGTTGTCTGTTTTTCTCTGCACATAAAAAAATCTGGTTCCTAGCTAGTTCACTGAAAATATTAACCTATTGTTGGAAAGAAGACTACAAAACTAGAGACTAGAATAAAAAAGGACAATAATTCTCATAGCAATTCATGCGGCACTATAATACTAAAACGGACCCTATACAGTTTGTTGACCTAAGATGGAGAGAATAAGCTAACAACTATGGGTCATTCATAAAACATCAACAAGAAGTGATGCTGGACAATATGGGTAGGTACCTTCTTTGTGGATGTAGTATGCAGGTATACCATATATTTCCTACTCCCTCGTATGAATGCAGAGGTTTTCAAAACTTTCTGTTATTGTAGTGTATATGTGGTTTGCAACTTTTTGTATTGGCAAATCAGGTGATATCTTGATGCTATGGTCTCCCTAATGTTGAGTGGGAATTAAGTTACCCTGGGAAGGCATTGACATTATAAAAACACTGATATAAAGTAATGTTTTTCGGTCTGGAATGGATTTATCAGTTCTCAGAAAGATTTAAAGAATTTATATCCTCTGGTAAAGATGACTGTCTGGCGTGTTAAGAATACAAATATACTATTTTTTTTTTTTTAGTTATTCAATAAAATGTTGCTTTCATTGTGTTTTCACATTTGTGTCCAGTCTGTTTTTCATTTGACAAACTCAGTCAGGTACAGATAATTCAGAATTACTTTGTAATTAATTTCCTGGATAAATCTTTTGTTATTCTGTACGGGTATATCTTGTCATTCTTGGAAGAAACCAATTTTACTTTGGTAACTTGTTGCTCTTCTATCTTAGAGCAGGGACCTACCATTCGTCTGAGTGTTGTGGTCCTTGAGTATGGCTACCATGACATCTAAGACGTCTCAGCCAGGTGTTATCTGAAATCCTACAGGGAAGAGAGATTTGCTACAACCACCAATCCCTATGAGTGAGGCAAAACAGATTTTGTTCCTGATATTCAAAAATGCAGCAAAGAAGGACATTGAGTCTTGGAATATTTTCTGAAGTATTTCAGGCAGGTAATTGCTCGGAATGGTTGGTCTCAAGAACAGGCTGTACAACAACCGATCTTGAACTTAGTTGATCCAGCCCTATACTCCATCAAGCACTTGGGTGATGTGCAACTATGGGACTGGAAAACAGCTGTAGTCAAAATGTTCCGAATTCAAGGTCAGAGGTGAGAGGTAGGCACTTATGTAGTGGTTAGCATGAGTCAGCTATTGTGTGTAGGAATCAATGTCTGCAGTTTAGAACCCATTTCTTTCCTACTAGGCCTGGGCTATGCTTATGTAACAATCAGACGGTAGCAGAAGGAGTGCGACAGAATCAGATTGTAAGCTGTTGGCAGGCCAATGACGACAGTGGGAAAACTGTGTGTTGGTCAACAGGAGACCCACTGAAGCTTGGGAGACCCAGTCATTCACAGTTTTACAATATTCTACGTTGGGATACGTGTTATGCAAGTGATATATACATAAGTACACATAACTCTGTAGAAATGTCACTTGACGAACGTCATAACTTTGACACTGTCTTTAAAAGTAATTTTAGAGCAGCGCATTGTTATAATCAAGCAGTTAAAACATTTATATCCTACATATCTGGCCGAACTCTTGACTAACCAAAATTCACCTGACCTTACGCTTTCAATACTGACTTTTGCTATTTAAAATCAAATTCCTAACCCCTCTGGCTATTCTGTTCTTCAACTAGCCTGTATTTTTCTTCTGTATTCACTTATCATCTATAAGTTTTCATATGCTGTAAATGATGGAAGTAGATCATGCTGAAAGCCAGTATACCTAGGACATCCTTTACAGCGAGGACTTGAATTGTGCAGCTGAACCATAAACTCTTGGAGATGACCTGTCTTTCGATGTAGTAAAGCTCATGGTTAAGGTCGTGTTGCTGGCCTATACATCAGATGCACAGAACTTTGCCGAGTAAATAGGTAGGCTGGTACTGAAGTCTCCTGGAACAGGACAGCCTTTCTCAGTCATTGAAGGTCCTGCCGAAATCAAGTCTTCCCTGGTTACAAGCAGCAGTGAAGGATACTACAGCAGTCTCCACAAATTTGTCTGAGCCAAGTCTCAAACCAGTTTAGTAGCAGAAAACGCCACCATTGTTGACTATAGTGAAACAGGAAGTGGCCAGACCACTGACAAAATATCAGGATCTACTTTGTCATCATCAGTGTGTGCCCACTTCCAGCAGGAGCTTTGGATTCCTAAACTCAAGAAAACATTTCCATAACTTAAGTTATCTCTAGGGTTGACCAAGCTTTGAAGGGTTCTCAGCAAGTCAAGTTCCAGTATCAAGACTGCTACGAATGAGACCATACCATCAACACTAGGTGTCCTGGCTGTTGCAGCCATGTCAGTTGTTGGGATTTTGATGATCGTGACACCACCACCATAACTAGAAATAAGTGAGCCTCAATCTCGACAGCTAACCAAATAACACCACTGGTACCAAAGACAAACATCATGGTAAAAAGAAACAGGAATTTGCCACGCCATCCAAGAAATACCGGGATTTGCTCCTGAAGTGTTCTGTTAGAGGGTACCCCCTCACAAACATCGATGATGCCAGTTGTACTTTCACCATTGGTAGGAACACTACTTCCACAAAACCAATAAAACATTTCTGGAATTTCGATTCTCTTGGGGGTCAACAGGGCTCTGAGAGAGTAGCAGCAAGATGGGTCCCTGGACAAATCTTCCATTCCAGTGACCATAATCACCATGAATGACATCACAGTAATGACAACTGTAGCAGTCCAAACCAGCCAGACCATGACCAGACTATCAGCATTGCCATAAAAAGAGTTCACCATGTATGAAGGGAAATCCACGATAGCTACCAAACTGACCATCATCCGACCAATGTAGACTAAGAAAAAACCTTTATCTTGTTGTTGATCGAACCACTATTTCTCAAAAGGTTCTGAAACTAACTCTAACAACAGCTGAGGGTGGAGCTTCTACTACTTTAGCCAAAGTCATCAATGACCACCTGACATGGAAGCAGATCTCCAGCTTCAAGTGGCATTGTCAGGTAATGGTCGCACAGTGGACCAAGGCCCAGACCTCATATAGGGGGGAGAAAACAATCCGCACCAAATACCATCCTGTGCATCATCACTGTTTCAGGAAGTAGTTCACTGGATATAGGCAGTGGTAGCTGAAAAACCAGAAGGACACTAGCTAAAAAGCTAGAGTCACCATAAATGCTACCACTGAGTCCACTTGTAATACAACTACCACATTGGAGGACTACTTCTAGTTTGAGATAAGGGTAAGGGAAGTCGGACCTTACAGCTGCCATGGGTAAGTATGTATTTATTCTGTGTATAATTTTTTATTTGTTTTTTTTTTGGTTTTGTGTACATTTTATATAGTTTTGATTCAAGTGTGATTTATTTATCTCTGCACTTTATCAATATGATTACTTTTTCTTTTATTTCCTTATTGTTCTTAATTTTTATGAATATAAGCCGAGTCATCTTTAATATATATATATATATATTGCCATGAATTGCAATGGGTTTCTATTTCGTCTTATGTTTTAAAAGTATTAGTTTTACTAGGAATTTCTTATAGTTCTTTATATTTGGTATGTTTCCATTAATGATAATTGTAATTGTATTATGTGTTAATAGATATGTATTAAAGGGATCAGTTTTCAGTTTCAATGTTAAAGGGTTAATTTTAATGTCTTATTCTTTAGAGGGGTTATTTTTATTTTTGCATTTTTGCTTTTATGATTTATCTTAAAAGTTTATCTTGTTTTTGTGATCTTTGTTCTTAGTTTGCTGTCAATGGGCATTTCATCATGCTTTTCACTTGTTGTGTACTCTATATCTTATTGTATTGTGTTATAAACTGAAATGTGAAAGTAACCTGTTTGTTGTATTGAAATATTTGTTAAAAGGTATTTTATAATGTCTTGAATGATTGTTAAAGGTTATTTTTTCATGTCTTAAATGATTGTTAAATGGTATTTTATTATGTCTTGAATCATTGTTAAAGGGTAATTTTCATATTGTCATGGTTTGTGTCATCTGTGTTACTACGTAAGTATTTTACAGAAGCGAGAAAACGCCACTCAGATTTCTTTATCAATGCACAAGCAAAATTTTATTCAGTTTAAACTTTAAAATAAGAGGCAGTTGGTACAGCCCGAAAACATATGAGGGCAGTGTGGATTTGTGATTTCCACAGAGTACATTGGTCAATAAAGTAACTAAGTTCCTTTTGCTCTAGTTACCCAATGTTTTGTTTTATTCACCTTTATATTCCTGTGAAAAATGTTTCTGCAAGGTTATCCATACTCTCAGGGGTGACTATAAAGAGAGGGGGGATTGCTGGGGCTGAATCTTCTCCAAAATCTGCCTTAGCCTTTCCCAAAGCTTCTTAAACCACCAAAGGACAAGTGCTTATTGAGGAAGTTGGTTCACTTCCTAAATATTAAAGTATGTGTGCCCACAAGATGTAGAGTGCAACTTCCTCAATTTTATGTGTAGCCCACATCAGCCCCCTCACTGAGAAGAGGCTGGCGCCACCTTTGCATACTATGTAGGAAGGTAAACAAAACTTTTTTCCATAGGTTAAACAGGTTATGTCTTAAGGCTATGAATCCCTTATGTTGAGTGGGAATGATCAAAACTCTCGGGGATAGTGCAGGTTGGGGAGGCATGGCATTATAGAAAAACGAGTTTTATCTCGTGCTTTCTCAGACTGGGAGAGATTTTTACAGTTCTTAGAGTAGAGAGATTTGGTAGAAAACTTCCCCAGACATTTAGAGATTTTACATCCTCCAATAAATGCAACAACAACAACACACACACACACACATACACTCCGTTATTTTGTGTTATTGAATAAAAGACTGTGTTATCACATTTGTATCCAGTATCTTTCTTTCACAAGCTCAGTCAGATTCAGATAATTCAACAATACTCTGTAATATATATCCTGGCCGAATCTCCTATTATTCCATGGGACCTATTTTGTCACTATTCGGGGAAATTAGTTTTAACTGAGAATACCACATAGGAAAAGTAGTAAACTGGTAGTTAGGCAGCCTTATCTCACAGCATATACAAAGATTTGGAATATAGAATGGTGCCTTTTTCAAAAGGGACTGAAGGCCGACTGGAGAGGTCACCTGTTTTAACCACTCGCACCACTACACAGTAGTGTGTTGTCAGTCAGTCAGTCAGTAGACGCTAAAATAACATTACATTTGGGACGCTTAACGTTGCAATTTGTACTGTCTTGACGTCGGTAAAACGTGCGCATTCCAAGAATCACGAGAAGAGTTATGCATTCTGTAGACTACAACACAACATGAATATGAACTTCAAAAGCAAGAAATAACAATATTCGTTGCTCTTAATTTTGGTTTTATTTACTCTTGAAACAGAACACTTTCGGGGACCCTGCAGTAGTACATCTAGTCCCATGTATAATAGGCGTTAAATACTCTATGGTGACTTGTTGAGTGGAATGATAACCACTCTTTCATATAGGGGAAGGGGATAGGTGTTACAGTCACTTTTTAATCACTTTTCTCTTAGATTACATTAAAGCTCTACACAAGCATGATGAATCGACGCCCATTGTACAGAGATTTACACCTTCTTATTATGAAGGAATTGCTTTCTTTTTGTAAGTCTGAGAACTCAGAATTAAGTTTCACTGAGCTCAGGTATTTCAAAACTCATTTACCTGCCAGGTCAACAGACTTCGGTTAATAAAAAGCGATACACAACCTTTGAAAATTCTACAAGCTCGCAAATAGGTTGGTTAACAAAAATTGTACTTAACAATAATATCATACGAACTCTATCAAACTTTATCATATAATTAATACAACGATGAAAGAACATAGCTATAACCGAATTTGAATAATTTATTTAACCAATAGATGGCAACACAGTATGTTTCAAGAAATTGTTGCGGTGAGCGCATTTAGGTTTACGATTATATCTAGATAATATTTAGATTTTTTGAATTTATATATTTATTAAGTTAATATTTTAAGACTTCTTTTGGTATTTTTATCGAAGATGAGAACGCTTTATATAGAATTTAGAATTTAGAAGCAAAAATATGTAAATAACGTAAAAATGTTTTTTTTATACTTTATAATCGATGTTGTACTATCCCTTAACATGAAGGTACTGCCATAATGACATAACATGCAATTTTACAAAATATTTATTTTTCTATAAAAAATCATCAGAGATTTATTAACGATTATCAATTTCGTACAGAAGCAATGTCAACTCAAGCAATAAAAATACAAATCAGTAAAACTAATAAGTAATTTGTAAAACAATATCTTACTCCAATATTCAAATTCTTCTCAATTATGTTTGAAACATAATAATAATATAATATCTTTTCCCCTATTTTCTTATAACTTTGATAAATAAATCAAAGATGTGATATTTTTATTTTATTTTAGCCAATTATTCAAATAGATATAATTTCACCCTATAGCTAAGTTAGGTTAACCAGTAGAAATAACAATAAATTAATACTTTAAAATTGGAGTTTAGTCGTTTAGATACTGTTTAACGATGCTTTTCGCCTGAAATTAAATTCACAAGTATTATTCCCTCAGTAAAAGGTGATAATAACGGGTCTTAGTTAAGCAGTTCACATGGGGCGTTGAAAAGTAAGCCATATCTAACGTGACGTCACAGGTGGCTCCGCCTTCTGTCCTTCTGGCAGATTGCAACTCAGTGGTGGTGAGTGAGTGCTTTTCAATGGTGGTTTGTTACATTGCGGGGTAGCAATAGGTAGGCCTACGCATTACACAGATGAAGCAAGGTAATTTTAGAAAGCATATTACCAACATTAAAACTTTAAAATGGCTAAAACGTGTATAAAACGAGCAATTTCATCAAATAAGCTAAGCTATGTATGTATTTCTATACCAAGAATACCGCCAATAACCATGTAAATGAGTTGCCCTCGTAGGCCTTTTACTAGCCTCCAGGCTAAAACAACAGACAGGGAGAGGGCCTCTCACCGGAGACAACAAAAATAGGTCCTGGGGAATTCTTCCCAACATTTTGACGAATGCCTAGTGCAGTTCTCCTGTCCATGGAACCCTTTCAGGTTGGTTTGCGAAACGAAAATGGCCGTGATGAAGATCGGTTGTGGACAGCCCTCTACGACTACGATGCGGCAGGTGAGGACGAACTATCATTGCGTCGGGGAGAACAGGTGGAAGTGCTCTCCAAAGATGCCAAAATATCAGGGGACGAGGGATGGTGGACAGGAAAAATTGGCGAAAAGGTTGGGATTTTTCCCAGCAATTTCGTGACACAGTGCGTAGGAAATTCTAATCGACCATTTGAAATAAAGTTTTCTGAATTAGAACTAGAAGAAGTGATTGGTGTTGGGGGTTTTGGGAAAGTGTACAGAGGATTTTGGAAAAGTGAAGAAGTTGCAGTGAAAGCTGCTCGACAAGACCCAGATGAAGATATTAGTGCTACAGCACAGAGTGTGCGACAAGAGGCTAAAATATATTGGCTCCTAAATCATCCAAACATTGTTACATTGAAAGGTGTTTGTCTTGAGGAGCCCAACTTGTGTTTAGTAATGGAATATTCAAGAGGTGGACCTCTGAATCGTGTACTTAGTGGACGCACAATTCCTCCAGATATTTTAGTTGGCTGGGCAATACAAATAGCACGGGGAATGAACTACTTACATTCTGAGGGTCCAATTTCACTTATTCATCGAGATTTAAAATCAAGTAATGGTAAGAAAATTAGTAAATTGTTTAATACATTTTAAGTTGTGTATATATTGACTAGCCTTATGTTGTGATTTTCCTGCAAGGCATTGAATATAAGGAAGATGTTGACTGAAGATAGTTTTGATAGTTATTGTTTACTCAAAATCAGGTTTTATAACTAAGTTGTGTGAATCTGATAACAGTTAGAAGTGTCTAGTAAAATCATATGAAGTTTACCTAAATATACCAAAAAACCTGCTTGAAAAGTGTGCCATCTTATATACAACAAGGGACATATTGGTCCATTTAGGTCATCCCATCCATTAAACTTTAAAATAAAACACTTAAAGCTTGCCTTTCTCATTCAAATATTTATCATACTTTCCCTTAAACTTCCTTAAATTAACGGCATCTCATTCCAAAGGTCAACCACCCTTTTAGGAAAATTAAGCTGTCTTAGCTGAAGATAGCTCCTACCTTGCTAAAATTTATGTTTGTGTCCCCTAGTCCTACCATTCTCACCTCAGTGAGTTTACCTCTTTCATTTTTTTTCAAGCGAAAGCAGTTTCAGAGATCTTAATCAGTCCTTGCATGACAACCTTATACTAGCCCTCCTCTAAACCCGAAACTGGACACATTACTCTAAATGTGGCTTAATCAATGACCTACAAAATAAAATTATAACCTCTTTAGACTTGTATTCAATATTGATGTAGATATAGTCTATAATCCTATTTGCCCTACTAGGCAGTAGCAACAGCAAAGGTAAAACAGTTGGGGGTGTATTTCATTCTCCTGAAAAAGAATAGTGAGCTAATCGAAAGCACTTAATTTTTAGGTTTAGTATGAAAACTATTACAAGTTTTATATGTGATCCTGTGTGCTAACTTCTTAATCAGAATTTCAGTAGTACTATTAGTGTGTTAATACTGGTGTACTGACTACAATGCATCTTTAGTGAAGTTTTAGTCCTGGCTTGGTGCCATGTTTGAATGTTAGTTGTGCTGCAAGTTGCCAGCTCATTATATATTCTGAAATGTGAAAATGTTATGCATAGATATTTTTATACAGTAGTAGTCATGGAATTCGGAACTTCACAAGAAACAATGTGAGAGAAACCTAATCAACCCATTGTGATCATCCCATTTATTCTTCAAATAGACCTAGCATGGGCTGGTGGTTAGGGAGGCCGACTTGCAATCTGAGGGTCACAGGTTTGAATTCCCATCCCACCAAACATGCTCGCCCTTTCAGCCATGGGGGATTATAATGTGATGGTCAATCCCACTATTCATTGGTAAAAGGGTAGCTCAAGAGTTGATGGTGGGTGGTGATGACTAGCTGCCTTCCTTCTAGTCTTTTACTGCTAAATTAGGGACGGCTAATGCAGATAGTCCTTATGTAGCTTTGCGTAAAATTCAAAAAACAAAGACACCTACCTGATCCTGTCTTCTACTACCGCTCTACTCTAAAATGCTTTTTAAAGTACTTATCCAAGCTCCTTCACTTAAACTTGTTTATTGTTGTAACTTTTACTGTACTTGAAGGCAAACTAATCCATAGGCCAATTATAAAAATAATGCTACCTTAACTGAATTGGTGTCCATATCTTCTGCTAGGGTCCTCTAGTACAGTTATTAAACTTATGGATTCCAAACCTGTAAAAGACATGCACAATAATTTATAATCTTTGCCATTTTTGGCCTATAGATAAGACAGATTTTCACTGCTGGTTCTCATTTCCTTAAATTTATTGTCTATTTTTCTCACTAGTATGATTAGTGTGTTTTTTACATATTCCATTTGACAATAACCTGGTAGGAAATGACAACTCAACCTAAACATTTTCCATAAACTACTCATCTTTATATTGCATCTTCAAGTTTCTGTGGAAAAGTTTTAATCATTTGAAGTTATGGCAATACAATCTTTATTTAACCGAGATATCAGTAATCTGATGATATCTAACGTGTGTGGTAATAGCAACCAAAGCCACCTGTTCTATCATTATATTACATATGCTTTTAATGCTTGTGTAAAATGAATCAAATGTTTTTTTGGACATTGCTGTCAAGAAAAATTCTCAAATTTAATTGCTTTATAACTACTGAAAACTGAGTAATTATCATCCAGGATCATAGTCTTTCCTCCATTGATACTTACCTGATTTAAAGAACTTCTACAAAAAATTTCTTCACAGCCTTTTTAACTGAAGCCTATTAAGGGAAGACAACTTTCACACTTCTTAGCTCTGTTTTGCAAAGATAATCAGCTATTCTTTTCATTCTTTCATATCTCTTCTACTCATTTATTCTTCTACTCCTTGAACTTTATAAATACTTCTCAGCTGTGAAGTTTACATTATTTTGTGAAAGAGCATCTTCAGATTTAGCCACTTAATTACTACATTTTTCTTATCCAAAAATTCCAGTCACATTCTTCACATGCACTTCATATTTGTCACTGTTATAACTTGTAAGCTTTAATCTACAATAACATTCAGAATATTTTTCCTTTCATGTATTTTAACAGTTAGGGTCTTATGTGTGTTGAACAGACTACCATAGTCAGGCTATTCAAGTGGTCAGCAACTTTAAACAGATTGAATAAAACATGTTCACTTGTAGTTCCTCTACGTTTCATAGAAAATAACTTTTTAAGCCATACTTTCTCTGTGAAAATTATGAAGCCAGGAATAATCTGATAGTAATCTGTTACTGCACTCTTTTCAGTGTGTATATCTTTTTTGTCATTTGTTTTATTTTTACTACAGTCAAACATTCAGCAAATGGTTTTAAGTGTTTTCAGTAATCCTTATCTTTCTTCTTAACACGAGTGTTCAGGTCACAGAAGTAGACTCTTTCAGTACTTTCATATCTCTATTTGTAGTACAATATTTTACATTTTTCAATATTGAAACACCTTTCCTAGGTTCTTGCCAACTCAGTAGTGCTGCTCAGATCCTTTTTTTTTAATTTTTTTATTAATGAATCATTTTACACATAACTGGACTTTCTTTGGTAGAGATTTTACATTATTGACATAAGGCAATTTGGGAATATTATTGCCAATATTACCCATGGAAATCTTGTACTGTTACATTTACTAATTAGTAGGTGGAACAATGCCTCTACCTGTACATTAGTATCGTGTTTTTGAATAAAATCCTACTGTTAAACGCAATAAGTAGGTGGAACCATATGTCTGTATTTACATTGGTGTCACATGTTTTTGGATAAATTCCTACTGTTACATTCACTTAGTAAGTGGAACAGTGTCTCTACATTTACATTAGTGTCGCATGTTTTTGTATAAATTTCTGCTGTTACATTAACTAAGTAAGTGGAACAGTGCCTCTACATTTACTCTAGTGTCACATGTTTTTGTATAAATTCCTGCTGTTACATTCACTAAGTAAGTGGAACAGTGCCTCTACATTTACTCTAGTGTCACATGTTTTTGTATAAATTCCTGCTGTTACATTCACTAAGTAAGTGGAACAGTGCCTCTACATTTACATCAGTGTCACATGTTTTTGTATAAATTCCTGCTGTTACATTCACTAAGTAAGTGGAACAGTGCCTCTACATTTACATCAGTGTCACATGTTTTTGTATAAATTCCTGCTGTTACATTCACTAAGTAAGTGGAACAGTGCCTCTACATTTACTCTAGTGTCACATGTTTTTTTGATGAACTTGTACTGTTACACTCACTAAGCAAGTGGAAAATGCCTCTACATTTACATTAGTGTCACATGTTTTTGTATAAGTTCCTACTGTTACACTCACTAATCAATGGAATAATGTCTTTACATTGGTTTCATGTTTTTGAATAAATTCTTATTGTTATATTCACTAATTAGTTGGTGGAACAATAGCTCTACATGTACATCATTATCACATGGTTTTGAATAAACTTCTACAGTATTTATAGTAAGTAAGCTGAAAGATGATATTATATACACTTTCTAATAACATTTAGTCTACAGTGTGTCCTACATGGGTTAGCTACAAATTATCTGTGCCAGTAGTTGATGAAAGATTGCACATTCATGTCCTCTAGAGGCCACATGTCTGAACAGTGATTGATTGTCCTAGGATGACATAAGCAAATTCTGGTAGCAGTCTCTGTAATTGCATGTTTGTATAGCCTTAATTATGTATATGACATATTGACAACCAATAAGATTTAAATTTTGTAGGTAAAAAAATATTTGATTTTGCCTTAATTTTGGTAATATATTTTTAATGAAACATACATTTGCTGTAATATGTAGATTAATTAACTGATTTCAAAAGTTTATATGTGTTACTGATAGATTACAGCTAGTTGGTGTATATTTTATTTTTGGTCCTTTGAGAAATAACCTCTTTGTTTGTGTCACTGTTTGTTTTAACCCTCTACAGACAGGTCATGGGTCAAAAGCCATGTCATTATGTTTGTTGATTCATATAACAAAATTTTATTGAACTACTATTTCATAAATTTATCTTAATAAGTTTGGTATCAAACTGTAGATTATAAATGAAATTTTAATATTATATATCACTTAATTTCTTAATTTAAAGGTAAATGCTAAAAAACACAGTTAAATATGGATTTTTGTGAGTCACATGGTATGTTGAATGCAGCACTGGTTTAAATTAGATGTTTGTTATATCAAAATACTAAGTCTATAGTTTTGTATGAATTAGGAACTCAAATTACCAATATTGACAGCCAGAATATAAAATAAGAACCTCTTATCTTTT
>NW_013667328.1:146944-152875 GCF_000517525.1 Limulus polyphemus | reverse complement strand
CATGCGAAAAGAAAAAAAAAAAAAGGCTTGGGAAAAAACTTGGTAACAAACCTTAACATTTCATAAAAAAAAAAATTATTTTTTGCTTTTCGGGGCATTTTAATGTTTACTGAAATTTTGCCAAATTTCATTAACATACACTTACTAATTTAAAAGTTATAGCAGGAAAGCTATAACAACCACAAGATGGTTACCAGTTCAGTCCCAGGGACCGAGCCCTTGTTGAAAGAGTTGAAGTATATATTTTAGAACCTATGATATGAGGAATATTGATTTAAAGCTGCTGTTAAAGGTATGCAATAGAATGGTGAGTCTTGTAACAGTATCAATACAAGACTTTAAAATATTCATAATTTTCTGCTTTCTGTTAATTGATAAAAAACAAAAACAAAATGTTTCTAACATTCATTAAGACCATATCAGTCAGACCTAGAAAATTGTCGTTTTGTTATATGAGTTGAGCATGAAAACTGGTTTCAGTAAGATATTTATTCTTGATGAACCAAAATATTGAAGTTTAACATGTTAAAGCAAAATGCAGATAAATGAACTAGAGGCAGGTCAATACAAACTGGAGCTGCAGCAGCAGCAACAGAAACCAACATCAACAACAACACAGTCCAGAATTTTACATGGAACAAGTGCAGATTGGAATGTAAAACAAAATAGTGGGAACTTGATGCATATAATGAGTTTATTTCATTTAAACTCGAGTACCTGAAGATTCTCATTGTTGCTAGTTGAATTAATTTGTTGTTTTTTTAATCTGGCCTTTAGTTTTTGTCCATGGTGTATATATGCACTTGCATTTTATGTTTTTTTTAAATATAAAACTCTGTTGCAAATTTAAGTTTTAATTGTAGTGAAATGATTAAAATGATCACTTAAGATTAGAGGGCACAATAAGAAACTTTCAAGTTTCTTGTTCAGTATTGTCATACAAACATGTATGTTGCCTAGGAAACTAGTGGAGTAGTGGCAACATATGTGTTAATAAAAGTTAATATATTTTTTGTCGATGTTTATGATACTTACAGAGTAAATGACCAAAACATGTCCTATTATCTAAAAAATGTAATTTATTGTCATGTTAGTTGGGCAAACCAATTAAAAAAAAAACTAATGAAAATAAAATTAGAAAGCTAAGCTTGGTTATATAACAATAACAAAAAACAGTTTCCTGAAGAACAGTCTTATCTTGAAGTACTTGTGGGTTATCTTTTGTCAGTTTTTGTTTTTATTTGAACCTGGTTTGAATATCACTAGCACTTGTATTAGGCCTAATGCACATTAAGTTTTTACATTATTACACAGTTCACACTATATTGTAATTATCAGTATGCCACGGAAAATTGGTTTTATGTAACATTAAATGCAGAAAATGTTTTTGTTTTTAGAAAATGAAACCTTACATCTAATTGTGGGTATTGTATAACCATTCGTTAACTTGAACAGATTGTATTTTTTATATAATATATATTAACACTGTCAATTCAGTTTTTTATTATGATTTTCTATTTGTATTTAAAAGCCATCTTTTTAAAGTTAATAACTTAAGGGTGAGTTTTTTACTTATGACTGTGGGTCAGTACTGATATTTTCACATTGTTCACACAGTACAGTACCCTATTTATGAGAGAAGTGTTAACTATTTCAACAAAATTAGATGTGATATTAATGAATCATGTTTGGAATTATTTTGGACCCATAAAGCATGTATATGCATATCTAATATTACCAGAAAATGTCAGAGTCATTGTAAGCTTCATGCTGAAGGTTTTACTCTGTCAAATCTTTAGCTTGTAAGAAATTTGAGCTGTAATTTGTAGGTAACTCTTAATGGAATACTGATTAGATAAAAAAAAGTTTGTGTAATGCATAACAGGATATTAGTGAGCCTTGTTTTGAATGATGTGTGTTTTAGGAATAGGTACATGTGTGCATGTTCATTAGAAATTGAAAGGGTTACCGTACTGTTCAGAACCACTTGTTTTAGTGGGTAACCTGAAGTCTGTTTATCTTTTGTATAGGTTTTATGATAATGACATAAAAAATATTCTACATTTACTGTTGTGTGAAATTGAGGTCTGCATGTTATTATGAATAAGAAATACATCTTAAGTGATTCTGTAATTTTGATTTAGATGTTTATTTAGTAATAGTCATAGTCGATTTTTTCATGCATACTAATTTCAGTTGTGTAAGATTTGAACTTGTAGAAAAAAAATCAGGTATTGAGTTAATTTGTTTCTGTTACTAATAGCATATTAGCTCCAAAGTGATTGAAACATACATGTATATTAATTGGAGTATATCTTCTGCGATTGTTTATTATCTATTCAAGTGAATAACATTAATTTGCTAAAACATTCAAATGCAGTTGTAATAGTGAAATGTTAGACTTACAGTATTTCATTTAGGAACAATCTGGGGTCAAGATAATGGTTCAGCACTTAAAATGTTGACCTAAAAAACTCGTAAAACTCACCCTTTAGTAATCAAAAGTCCACATTGTACGTTGATTTTTCAATTCCATATTGGAGAAGGCTTTATAATTGCTACTTGGGAAGATTGCAAATTTATTTTGTTATTTTTCACAAAATTTTGAAATTGGAACATTTCAAAAATGTGAGTATGTTACCAAAACTTTTTTTCACAGCTATAATTATTATTTTCTCTTATGAACCAAGACCTAAGACTCATAGCATTGATCCTAATATTTTTGGTATTATACTTTTTGTTGCAGTAGAATGTGGTATTACAACTCTCCAAGAATTGAAAGGAATACTTTTGAAGACACTTATTCAAAAATGGTAGAATATTAAGCACAAAATATTTTTTTGAAAAATTCAAGTTATATTATCAAATTCAAAATGTTGATATAATGAGCCAGGAGAGCTATAATGGGGCAAATTTCTTGGCCTTAAATATCAAATTTGACTTTCAAGAGGAGATTCTGTGCTTACATTAACTGCAGAAAGAAAGACAATGATGAAGTTGGTTCTTTAACTCTCACTTTACATTTATAGATAAACAACTTTCTCAATGCCACATTTATTTTTAGATGCACTATAAAAAACCAAAATGTGCCTCCTAAGATTTCATTACTTATATAAAATTTGAAGCTGCTAAATTTGGGGAAGTTTGAAAGTTATTACACCCCTTTTTTTTAACAGTGGTGTTCCAAACTCATGTGGTAGTGCCCTTGAGAGAGAAATATATGTGTCCATGACAGACATTTACAGTGAAACTAAAAGTTAAGAATTTCTAAAATACACCTTATTGTAGAATAATGAAACATTCTAATGTGGCAAATAATTTTTTCTTTGATTTGTATTTTTAATAATGAGGGTGAGAAAGAAATTTCCAAACTAACCAATTTTTTTAAGAAAGAGGAGGATAGAATATTTCCATAATGTTATTTATTTTGAAGTAGCTTTAGAAGTAGTTTTAGAACAACTTTATGAGAATAGAGCTTCAGACTCTGATAAGATTTATCCTAAAACATTAACAAAAAGTTAATGACATGTTAGCTATTATTTTTCAAAAGTTCCTAGAAAGGCTGACAGAATGAGCCAGAAGGAGAGAAATTAAGTTTAAAGTTGAGATATGTAAACTTGTACATTTGGAAAGGACTTGCCAGTTTTGTGAGATGAACCATAGTGTTTTGAAAAACGAGATAGAGAGACTTAAGTATGATTTTTGATAAAGTCCTAAAGCACTCCACTGAGATTTAGGTGTGTTGAAAAAATAACAAGAGTTTTTGGCTTTAAGTAAAAATAATTTTGATTTAAGAACAAGAAACTTATTGTTTTATGTATAAGACTCCAATAAAGCCTTTTCCAGAGTACTATATACATAGTTATGGCCCCCTTACTATGAGAAAGACAACATCAACATGATAAATATCTAAGTAAAAAAAAGATGACTATTTGAATGGTGCATGTTTTGAGTCATTTAAATTATGAGGAAAATCTAAGGCTTAGAACTTTTGTATTTCTTTTCTTTGGAATGTGGAAGAATTAGAGGAGACTTGACACAGTTGTTCAGAATTGTTAGTTGTCACTGGAAGGTCTGTTTCAATGAAAGAATAAAAAAGTGGGAAATATGAAGAGTAAGACTAATAGTTTTAAGCCTAGGAAGGTTAAATGTAGATTTGCCCTTTGACAGAAATTTGAATTTTGGTTATGATATTAAACTGGTAAAATATTTTGCCTGATGGAGTTTGTGTTATTATTTTAAATTATCTTAAAATTTTCTTTGATAAGTATATGGATGAGGAGAGAGATGCTACTTAATTTTTTCTCTATATACATATTTATGGATGAGGGGTGACCTCAATGGGCCTAGTATCAGGTTTAAATTATGGCTTGGAAGACATTTATTTACTAGGTTCTATTAAGATATGTATAGAAGGTTTTAAAATTATTCTTGTATGTGCTTGAATATACAGTTTAAAAACAAATAAAGTCATTTGTTTTTTATATTAACATGAGGTGATTTTATTTGGTTCAAATGCTAACATTTACTGTAGGAAATGTGGTGTGATAATGAAAATCTAGCTAATGTAAACACATGTGTAAATACATTAGAGGTTTGTCTATTTATGATATAAAATACTTGAGAGAGTAGCTGTAGCATTAACAATTATTGAAATATTTAATATTTCTTTTTGAGCCACCTTAATTCTCAGTTCTTGTTTTTTTTTTTTACCAAGTTAATAACTTTCCACCCCTCATCAGATAACAAAGTCAATAGTGTGAAAAGCTGAGAACTTTCTCAGGCTAGATGGGTTGAAACAATATGATACTACTCCATATTAAAGTTCTATTTAAATCAAAATATGTTTTTTTGATGTCAGAAAAAGACGGGTGTATTATCAAAACTTTAATGGTTTAACTTCTCCACCTAAAACCATATTTAACTCTCTTGGATAGTGCTAATCACCTTCTGTTGTTACTATGCTGATATTTCCTGAAAGTATAGTATATTTTCAGTTGTTTCTAGTATTTGTTTTGTCGTGTGATGTGAACTTGTATGTTCATAAGTCTGTTAAGAAGATTTCAAAGGATTCACTGTATGTTATATTCAGTAACAGTGTAAAATATAAGTTTTTGTGTATGTTGCTGTTTAGTAATATCAGTGGTTGTTTTATAGCTTCTGTTTATACCATTAATTCATATAGTAATGTCTTTTAAGATATGACCCA
This sequence comes from Limulus polyphemus, assembly GCF_000517525.1. Lineage (NCBI taxonomy): Eukaryota > Metazoa > Arthropoda > Merostomata > Xiphosura > Limulidae > Limulus > Limulus polyphemus. Next base: position 147,666 of record NW_013667328.1, on the reverse strand, counting down.
CAAAGTTATGAACATTTTTATTAATATTGTGATTTTTATTATTATTACTATGAGAAACAGAGCAATGTACCTGTTCCAGGATTATTATTATTATTATTTAACTGTTTATTCAAAGAGTAATTCTGTAATTTTTAAAAGACATTTTCAGTTACCAAAATACCTACTTGCCATATTAAAAATATGTGAAATATGAAATCTTTTCCTAAATTGTAAAATTTGAAATGATGAGCATAAGTCCTGTTAAGTATTGAAATGGACTGTAGTAGTTTACTAGCTAAAGTGATTACATTTGAAAACAATGGTAGATTTGACAAATTGACAGCCATATTTTAAGAACATTAAGATTTGTTATATATATAGTAGATTTTCCAAAGTGTAGCATTTCTCAGCCTTCTTTACTGTGGATAGAATTATGAGTTACTATACCATAAAGCTTGAAACAAACAAATATTTTAAAATATTTTCTGCACTTGACTGGTAAGTGAGATATATTAGTAACAAAATTGTTTCGATCAGTAGTAATGAACAACCTAGGATGTATCTATATAGGTCACTGGTTAGGCCACATTTGGAATATTGTGTTCAGTCTGGACTCCTTACTTTAGAAAACACAGTGAATTGTTGGAAATGGTTCAGAGTTACTGGAATGGTGCCTGGGATAGAGGGTTGTCATATGAGGAGAGGCTGAAATCTCTCAAATTGTTTTCTCTTGAAAAAAGAAG
>NW_013667328.1:140404-146350 GCF_000517525.1 Limulus polyphemus | reverse complement strand
ATCATCTTCAGCTAAGACAATTTCATTTTTCGAACAGGGTGGTTGGCCTTTGGAATGGGTAACCTTCAGATATTGCAGAGACAGTAAATTTAAGTGAGTTTAAGAAAAGGCTTCATAAGTATATGAATGATAAGAGCTAGCTTTAAGATTTTTTAAAAAATTATTTTGAGTTTAGAGGATGGAACAGCTGAGATGGACCAATACGACTTATGTTGTCCCAAAATATTATGTTATATAAGTTGTACAGCTTTCATGCTAAACATATCTAATTACTCCTGAAGAAGGTAAATCCATCTGACATAATTTGTTTTAATAAATCTAATAACGGTTAAAGTTGCTACATACAAAGTTGGAGGAGTACTAAGTGTATAAGAACCAAATATAAACCTAATAAATGTGAAACTGAAACCACCTGTATCTATGTCTTGTACTTAGCGTATGTCCTGTACTTAGCGTTTTTGATGTTTGTGCTTGGAGACTTGCAAAACTGTGGTAATCTATACACACACACATATCACAAATGATTATTTGTTGTTCTTTGATGAATAAACCTAGTTTTAATATAATAGTTTCATACATAAGACTGCATTTGAGGTTTATCCATGCCAGTGCAGTAAGTAACTGTTATGTCCAATAATTTTCTTACATAGAAGCAAGGTTTAAAACAAACATATTTCTCTAACCCCCAAATCACTAACATGAGTTTCACATATCATATTTACCAGTTGTATGTTATTTGCTTGGTATGAGACATAATAAATAAATAGATAAAACAACTTAAACCAAAATAAATTTAAATCCCTTTTTTTCTATGTAAGATACATAGGAAACCCCAATGGTAATTAGTGGAATTAATTGTGATATTGATGATATTTTTTACAACTTTTATGTGACTTCTAACCAACAGAGTGATGAGCTCCCAAGCAATTTGGTGTAGAAAAATGTGTTTAAAAAGCTAGTGGGATCCATACAAACCCTATTGGTAATTCAAGGGTTTGGTCAAATTTCTTGAACCTGTCAGCAAAATGTTCTGGTCATGCTCAGAAACTGGTGTATTAAGAGAGTTACTCTACTCATTCCTGTAATAGCTGTCTCCTCTTACTTTTGTTATTAGTATTTCCTGATCATTTTGTAATTTTACCAGCAAAGATACTGAAATTATGGAATCTAAACACTTGGTTTATGGAGTTAGTAGTGTAAGTACTGAAATTAGTACAATAATGCTATTTATTGGGTGATTAGGTGCTCATGTTTTGCACAAAATAAAGGTAAAAACTATTTAAAGTATGGCTGTTGTAGGTGATAAACTGTACAAGATTTATAGTGTTTAAAATAGAACTACGTGAGGTGCCAAAGTTAGTAGAGGTGAAAAGCTGTTCTTACTGTGTGTTATTCTGAAATTTATCAAATGTATTATCAGCTAATAAGGATAATAACTTATACAACTGCTGTTCTCGTGTGTTTGTTATTGAAATACAAGCATTCTTCATTATAAGCGTAATTAAAGGAGAAGTAAGCCAAGAATAGGAAGAAAACGCTATTATGCTCAAACTTACAACATTTAATAATTCATTAAAGCCCTTAATCTGCCTATCAGTGTTATCAGGTTTTAATATGTTAACATGCAGATTTAATCATGATATTATACCTAATATGAATATTTAATTGAATAACTTAAAAAAACACATTATAATTGCATCTCACACCTTTACACACACATATTTCAACCCCAAAGATAAATTTGTATTTTTAAAAAGTTCATAATTTCAATCCGCAGTCTCTGCTTGAGTTGGAGATCAGTTTCAATATCTTAGCATTGACACAAATAGAAATAAATAGTCACAGCGTCAGTTCTTTTGACTGCCTGATCATCCAGAAACCAGCGACCTTGTTTTGAAAGATGAATAAATGAATAATGTGAATGTTTTAAGTGCATAAAGAGGAAGAGCTCTTCCGGAATGCATTGTCGAATTTCTTATTCCTCGTGGCCCCAGCTATTCCACCTACTAGGAACGTGATTTCAGAGCTAGTGTATTGATTGTAGTTCCACAGTCTTGACGTTTTTAAATACATCTGAGACTAGGGGAATATCCTTTTTGTTTCGTCCTATAGATGATTTACAGTATCACTTCTTTTATCGATGGATTTATCTCGTGGAAAGCTTGATATTTTAACATCCTTTTCTGATGAATCTCCTTGTAATAGGAGCAGCATGAGATAATATTATTGTACAATTTTAACTGGTCTTCAGGTAGAGGTTATTAAATAGTTTATGTTCGGATGCCCTGGCGTTTTGCTAATGTTACGTATCTTGGTTTAAACTTAGATATGCGAAATATTGATAAAGGCACAGAACCTTGTAATGGCATCATAAATGTGTAGTTCATTGTTACAATGTAAACGGAAGCGGTGATAGTGATATCATTTTTGTATTACTGGTGATGAACACGTTTATGTGTTTGGTGGGTATTTATGTATTGACACACACAGTTGTTTACTATACGTGCAGTTTGTGTGTGTGTGTGTGTGTGTCTAAATATACTGTATATAACTTTCTAGGTTCTTAAAGATGATAATAAAATGTTAGTTGCAGCGTATCCCCCGGTGGGAGGTTTACCAACCCACAACGCCAAAATACGGGGTTATATTCCCTGCGGTGGACACAGCATATAGCCCAATGTGGCTTTGCTCTGAAACAAAGTTGAAGCGTACTGTGAATAAATAATTTGCATTCAGATTGATATCCGCTATAAATATATATTGCTTTTTTCTAAGGACTTTTGAAATTACAAAGGGGACAAGCAGTGAAGTGAAATCGAACGATTTATGAGATACACCAGAATGTTAAAGGAGGGGGAGTGATGGTAGTATGAAAACTATCTATGTGTGAGTACGCATGTACAGAAAAACAAAAATATCACAGAAGGAAACGGAAGCAGTAAGTGAAACCTTCGAAAACATGGTGGCAATGCGCAAAAGGAACTACTAGAGAGATGTGCTGCAGAAAAAAAATAGAATCAGTTATTGTGAAATCTAACGATCTATAGACACATAGTAGAAGTAGATTGGTTTTCTGGTATGGAGACTGAATGAAAGTCAAAGAACAGAATTAGAAAATAAGAGAAGACTCTTATTTTTTAAATTTTAAATTGCGATTCATGCTGTCTTGGTGGAATAAACTTGTATGCATCTGCGTACAATCCTATATCATCCATACATCAAGGAAACCTTGTCAACCATAAAAGTTCGGCAGATGAAGTGCCATCATAGTGTTTAACAACTTTCCATGACAATTGTTGTTTGCTAATTTCTGGTCCTATCCGTTCAATCATATGACAGTGGTGGTTATGCGCTAAATGACGGTACTTCTATAATGCGTGGGAAAAGGAGTCTCGGTTTTGGATAGTGAGTCAGTCGAGAAGCTGTAATTAAAGTATATCGTTCATATATTGATGAATTGATAACAACGAAACAATTAATAATAATCACTTGGAACTGAAAACTTCTTTGTATTCGTATTTCAGGTATACAATAAGTATATATTTGCATTTATATTTCAGCTACACACTACGCTATATTTTATCCTTGTCTCGTCCATCTAAAGTTTTAAAGAACATAAGCAAAGCAGTTGAACGAACGGATGGAGAAGCGATGAATCTGTATGAGAGGTATAGAGTTAGATGTGCCAAAAAAAACTTTCTTTGCATCTTAGCACGCTTGTTACACTCTCCGTTGGTAGTATATTTCCGCAAATTGCTTCCGCATCTCCCTCCCTGCTGACCTATTCTTCGGTATCTTGGGGGGTGGTAGTAGATTTATTTACAATACTGTCAGAGTTAATAAAAGGCTTGCACTCAATCATTTGGTTAAGTTGTACATGATTGGTTGATACCAAAGGAGAGTCGCTTGTTAGAAAATCTCGTGGCCTTACGTGATCTCATTTGTAATCATCGCTGTAAGCATAACATCAATTATGTTTCTTAATGACTGAAGGCAATTAAAAGTATGTTTTAAGAGGTCTAACGTACAGAAACAGGTGCGTGGAATCAAAATGAAATTTTATTATCATTATTTGATCGGAATGAAAGGAGTCGAAGCCGGGTTTAAATGGCAAGTGACTGAAAATAACATGCACATTGATATTTTCTTGTTTAACGGAAACCTAAAGAAATAGTTGACAAATAGAACCAGTACTGATGTGAATCATCTTCAGAGGAATGAACAAAAATTTTAGATAACATCTGATTATACTTGTCAGACGTCTGTACGAGCGTGTTGAATAGTAAGAAACACGTAGGGTCCCGCGGTGGGACAGCGGTAAGTTTACGGGCTTACAATGTTAAAATCCAAGGTTCGATTCCACACGGCTGATACAACAGATAGCCTAATGTGGCTTTGCTCTAAAAGAAACAAACAAACAGAAACTTTGGAAAAAATAGTTCCTTGGCTTTAAAGAGTATATAGATTTTTGATTGGAATATTAGAGGAGCCTAATTGAGAGAGCTTGAAATTGACAACTAATCCTAGTTTCTAGTGAGCTATTTGTGGTTCGTATACCACCACTGAAAGCAGAATATTCAGCGCCAGATCTTTCCCTTTTGAAAAGTAAAAAGGCACGTGTGTAAATAATCAATGTAAAACTTTTTTTGCACACTTTATGACGCATTGTAGTTCTAGCAATCTCTGTCACCAACCTATCTGGCCTTAGGACAACAGAGTTTGAAAAACCCCACAGTTCTCAGATGGTCATTGTACGATACTTATAAACCAATGTGTGAAAATGTTTTTAAGATTTATATATGTACTTAAAGAACTGTTACAAAGATGTTAAAACTTTTAAAAAAGATGTGTTAAAGAAACTATACATTTACTAGTCTCTTAGATACAGCGTGTTTGAGGAAGCGATAATTGACTAGTCTTATAGAAACTGCTTCAAGAAATAATAAATTGACTTGTCTGATAGAAACTGCTTCAAGAAATAATAAATTGACTTGTCTGATAGAAACAGTGTGTTTGAGGAAACTATAATTGGCTAGTCTTCCAATTATAGTTTCTCAAATACGCTGTTTCTATAAGACTAGCCAAGTTTCCTCAAACACAGTTTCTATCAGACAAGTCAATTTATTGTTTCTTGAAGCAGTGCTTCTGTAAGGCTAGTCAATTATAGTTTCCTCAAACACGATGTTTCTATAAGACTAGCCAATTATAGTTTCCTCAAACACGATGTTTCTATCTAGTCTTATAGAAACATCGTGTTTGAGGAAACTATAATTGACTAGCCTTATACAAACACTGCTTCAAGAAACAATAAATTGACTTGTCTGAGAGAAGCTATGTTAGAGGAAATTGTAATTGATTATTAAGATAGTAGCAGTGTGGTTGAAGAAACTATCAATTGACTATTCTGGTATAAACAGTGTTCTTGAGAAAACTAAATTGACTATTATGATAGTAAAAATGTTCTTGAGAAAACCATAAATTGACTAATATGATAGTAAAAATGTTCTTGAGAAAACCATAAATTGACTAATATGATAGTAAAAATGTTCTTGAAGAAACTGTCAACTGATTAATGTGGTAGAAACAGTGTGCTTGAAGAAACTGTCAACTGATTAATGTGGTAGAAACAGTGTGTTTGAGAAAACTATAAATTGACTAATATGATAGAAATATTGTGCCTGAAGAAACTGTCAACTGATTAATGTGGTAGAAACAGTGTGCTTGAAGAAACTGTCAACTGATTAATGTGGTAGAAACAGTGTGCTTGAAGAAACTGTCAACTGATTAATGTGGTAGAAACAGTGTGCTTGAAGAAACTGTCAACTGATTAACGTGGTAGAAACAGTGTTCTTGAAGAAACTGTCAACTGATTAATGTGGTAGAAACAGTATGCTTGAAGAAACTGTCAACTGATTAATGTGGTAGAAACAGTGTGCCTGAAGAAAC